>NW_026294743.1:13610226-13687980 GCF_026119805.1 Tympanuchus pallidicinctus
CCCTGTGCCTGCAGGCTTTGCTCACGTTCCCAGTGTAAGAGCCAGTTGAGAGCTCAGCTCAGCTTCACTAACTGCAGAAATCCAGCCTCTGCCAGCCATGTTTTTCTCTCCCCTGAAACACTGAACTGCTGCAAGAAGCAACGTTTCAATAGCTCCTTTACTGCACAAAAGCTAGGACATAAGAACAGATTTCCAGACCAGGCATACTTTTCAGGGAGGCACCAGACAAGTGGAGACAACGGGAAGCACTGGCAAGTCAAAGCTGTGTTCAAAGCTTGGATGCAAGATCTAACGTCAACTTTTCCCAGGCAGGTTAGCTACGGCGATGATAAATCATGGCCAAAAGCTTCCCTGCACCAGATCACCAAATCCAAGAGGTCAGGAGCTGCAGAGATGGAGATCCATCTCAGCCCAGGAATCCTTCCGTTCAGCTCACAGGCAGAAGGCAGTGGGGCTCTCACGTCGCTCTGCTCCCAGGCTGGCTCCCCAATACAGCGCAGAGACTGACTGGCATCATTTGCATGTCTCCTTTGCCTACTGGCAAGCACGCCCACTGCAGGGCACCTCTCATCCCACCCTCAGTCCTTGTAAGAAACACCAGGGCAAATCCGCCTGCGCTGAGCACAGCCCTTCCTTCCACTGAGCAACAAAGAAACCGTTCTGCCCTTGCTCCTGACCCTTGTCCTACCTCCGCCTGCCCTCAGAGTACAGCCGTCTTCTCTTGTGGAGGGAAAGGGAGAGAAAAAGGGAGAGGAAAAAGGGAGAGGAAAAAGGGAGAGGGAAAAAGGGAAACAGGGAAAGGGATATATGAATATGTCAAGCCTGAGTCATGGCAATCATAAGCCCTGTGCACATTCTACGTTTCTTACACCCTCCACCCTTCTCACAGCCATACACGGGGCTCTGGGGAGCCGACGTCTCCGCTGTTGGGGGTCCTGCTGCCACCTCGCGGTCCCTTCAGGAGCCCCCAGCTACTGCCCTGAGCCCTCCGGTTCCCCCTGCTGCCCCTTGAAAACCTCAGGATGCCAGCAGCACCTCGTGCCTTAGGATGCCCGGTGGATTTCACAAGGATGCTCTCATCTCCCGCATTGTGCTCACTGGCAAAAACATCCAGCGGCGCTGACCAGAGCTCAGCGGTGACATGCAGGGAAACCTGCTGTGCTGCAGCGTGAGCCTCCGGTCCCGCTGCTGGGCACCGCCGGGTGCAGCCCGGCTCCGTCCTCTCCGCAGCTCCCTGCAGGGACCGATGGCCGTGCCCGGGATCCCCCCGAGCCTCCTCTTGCGCAGGCTGAGCTGCCCCAGCTCTCCCAGAATCCCACCCCAACCATTTCCCACGCGGCGTTGATGAGGGGCAGGGATCTGGGGGGAAGGAACGGGGCTGGTGGTTGCAGTCCTATGACGGCGGTTTGTGCCGCCTCGTCCTTACCCGGCGGTGGGCACGGGGACGGGCGGGTCTTTAGAGCTGCAGAATGGACTGCAGACAGAAGTGCTGAAAAACGAACGCTAAACATTTAATCATTGAACGTACAGAGCAATAAACAGAGAAATGACCGCATTCCCAACCATCTCCCACCCGAACAATCATCCCCCCCTCACGGCTTCCCTCCTCGGGGCCAACACGAAGCGGCTCCACGTCGGCTTCACGCGGCTCCGGGAGCTCCGCACGGGGACACACAGACGGAAACCGGCACTTGGGGACTGCGGCTGCGGGGCAGCAGCTCAGCACAGCGCTGCCGACGATTGGAGCCGGCGAGAGCCGAAGGCTCTTGCGGACTCCGTGCCGGGCTCGAACGCGTCTCGATCCGTGCGGTCGCTCCCTCTCTTCCGGGGCTGCCCGGCTCAGCCAGGAGCCGCTCCCGGACACCGGCCGGGTCCCGCCGCTCGCGGTCAGCCGCCGCTTCTCGCAGCCCGGCGGCGCCCCGCCGCAACGACGGAGGACGGCTCGGTTCCGACGGGGGACGGACGGGGCGGGCGGCGGTGCCCCCGCACCGCCTTCCCCTGACCGCCCGGCGTCCCCTTCCCTGAAGCTGCTCCGCCCATAAATGTTGGCAGGGGTCTAAAGCCACAGCCACCAGTCCTGCTAACGCAGGGTTTGGTGAAAGGGGTGCAGCATTTGGCACTGGGGTGCAACTTCTTGTTAAAAGGGTGAAATCTTTGGGCCTTGGCTTCAGGCTTTTGCTGAAGGGGTTCAGCCTGTTGTTCCTGGGGTTATGCTGTTTGGCACCATTTGACCTGGGGCTTCTGCTTTTGGTTTTCATTTCTCCTGTCTTCCATCTGTATGCCTCTCCAGAGCTCCCCAGCAGAGACACTTTTTCTTTGCTGCAGCCTTCGTGGACAAACTCCACTGGGCAGAAGAGATCTGTGCAGACACAGCAGCAGACGTCTGTGTGCAGAGGGGCGCTGCTCATCCCGTTTCTCTTCCCATCTACGTCTCGTCCCACTCGGTGCCTTTTGAAGGGCGGAATCTCTTTCCGTCTCCTGAGTCGTGCCTCCCCTGGTCAGCAAAGGGCCGCTACCGCACTGGAGTCATCCAAACTCAGAGGAATAATAGATGACCATTTATTGAGAGCTTTCTTAACAGCCAGCAACAGCCAATTGGTGGTAACATTGGCCAATGGGCTGATTGCAATGAATAACTGTAGGCAATGGCTGTGACAAAGAGCCAAAGAATACCAGATGACAAAAAGGCAGAAAATGGGGAAAGAGGGACAGGCAGCAAAGCGCTCGTAGATCCAGCCACGTCTTGGTGTCAGGTGCGGACCTCCAGTGTGCTGGGTCGTCGTCGGAGGTGGTGTTCAGCCGACGACGGCTCACGACGACAGTAGAAACTCACTGAGAAGTCCAAAGGGGTGGCACTCAGCCGCCTGTCAGCACTGCCCCACAGCTGTGCCTGTGCGCCCCGGGGGGCAGGAGCACAGGAGAGGCCCCTTCCATGGGGACAGAGCCCTCTCCCCGCGCCCCACCGCGCAGCCCCGAGCTGGGAGGGGCTACCGAGCCCGGCGGTCAGATGGGCAGCAGCCCATCACAGACCACACGCAGGGTGCTGCTCGCAAAGTACGCCAGGGAAGCGTACGTTGCCCGGGGCAGCACTCGAGGCAGGAGCCGATAGAAGAGCTCCAGGTCGAAGTGCTGGGCGTACAGCACTGCAGAGCCCAGCACAACAACGAGGAGCAGCTGGAGGCAGACCAGGATGAGGCAGATCGTCCTGCGGGGCAAAAGAGAAAGGGGGCCGGGAATGAGGCGTCCCCCCCCACGGCAGCACAGCCCCACACAGTGCCGAAGGGGCCGTTTGGGAGCCCCGCCGGCTGCAGTGGGGGTCCAGGCCATCAGCCCCCCGCCGGGAGCCCGGCTGCTGGCGGCTGGGCACGGGGCAACGAGGGGACACTCACTGCATCCAGAAGGCGAGCCCTCGTCTCCTCGCCCGCTCCTCCTTCTCCTGTAGGTGAACACGGGGCAGGGACGGTGGTCAGGCCCTGCTGCACAGCCGGGGCTCGTGCGGGACAGCGGGAGCCGGCAGCGCAGCAGCACAGCCCCGGTGCTGCAGGGAGCCCCGTCCCCGGGGAGACCCTTGTGGGTGGGGTGAGGGTGCGGTGGGCTCTGCCCCTTACCAGCTGTGCCTCCACCAGCTCCGGCAGCACAGCCCCAGGCACGGGGGCTGCCTCCAACTCCACCTGATGCTGCTGCCTGTAGGGCACAAGGCTTGGTCGGAGGCTGCCGGCCTCTGTCACCGCGGGGACTGCCCAGCAGTGTGCGCCCACCCCAGGGCTGGGATGGGGCTGCTCCGTCCCGCCACGTGCCGAACGGAACCCGAGCCCCAAGCCCAGCAGCGCTGCAGCCCCATTGCTGCCCTTAGTGCTGCAGAGACCCCGGGGTGCAGGCGTGGGCTGCAGGGCCCAGTCCCACTCACCAGGCACTCTCCACCTCCAGCTCCTCCAGCTCCTCTTGCAGGCGCCGTTTCTCCTGGCGCAGCACCTGGCAGACAAAAGCGTGAGCGCCGTGCCCGCTGCAGCCCTCCTCCAGGTCCCCAGCCTGGGGGCGGGCAGCCCCGATCCCCTCGCCCCTCCACACTACCTCAATCTCCTCGCTCTCGGCCTGCAGCTGCTTTTCCAGCTGGGCGATGAGCTGCTTCTCCTGCAAGACAACAGCTGGGCCATGTGGGATGGCTGTGCTGGGACCCATGGACCCAAGGGACCGGGACCGACGTCCTCCTCACAGCCAGAGCCGTGAGGACGCCGAGCTCTGAGGACGAGCCCCCGCTCCACCCTACCTGCTCCAGCTGCTCTCGCCTAGCAGCCTCTCTTTCGTCCTGCACTTTCCGGCACTCCTGCGGGCAAGGAGGAGAGGCCATCAGGGCACCGGCGCTCCCACGGAGCTCCGTGCCGCCGTCCCCTCCCACCTCCTCCATCGGGGCGACTGGCGCCCGCAGGGCTGCAGCTGCAGCCCCGCACGGGGGGACTTCTCCCACCCCACGCCCCACGGCAGCACTGCTGAGCCCGCACACCCACACCGGCCCGTGTCGCTGCATCCGCTCACCTTCATCAGGAGTTCCTTGGCTTCAGCTCTGTGGTTCTCCACAGCCCTCTCATGAGCCTGTGGGAGGAGAGAGGAGCGGCGCTGGCACCGAGGCGCTGCCGGCAGCTCTGCATCCCGCCGGAGGTGCCCGGCCCTCTGCTGCCGCGCCACAGGCAGGGCGCCCTCCAGCCGGCAGCTCGGCCCGCCGGCCCTTCTGTGCCCGCCCACCCAGAGCTCACCTCCATCAGCTCCTGCAGCAGCTTCACGCGCTGCAGCGCTGTTAAATTTCCGCTGGCAAACTGGGCCCGCATGGCTGCACCGCTCGCACAGCTGCTCGCAGACCTGCACACCCGCAGAATGGGGCCGGCAGGGTGAGCGCTGACCCACTGCCCCTGCCCCGCCCCGGGGCCTCTGTGAGCTCAGCACGGCATTGTGACATCACCAGCACAGGAGGGTCCTTGGAGATCATTAAGAACCACAGCATGGATGCGTTGGGAAAGTCCTGGAAGGTCATAGAACCATAGGATGGTTTGTGTTGGAAGGGTCCTGGAAGATCATTAAGAACCACAGGATGGCTTGGTTGGGATGGCCAGCGTTGGGAGTTCCTTGATGATCAAAGAACCGTAGATTGGTTTGTGTTGGAAGGGTCCTGGAAGATCAGAGAGGCACAGGATGGCATGGGTTGGGATGTTTCTTGGTGATCATTGAACTATAGAACGGTTTGTGCCGCAAGGGTCCTTGAAGATCACAGTTTGTTCTGTCTGCCGGAACATCTGCTCCCTCTGATGGGATTTCTGGAATCGGCTTAGAATTGACGTCCTCTTGTTGAAGATAAGATGGCAAAACGGATGCCTCAGCATGACGTAACATCAGTGGGAGCCGGTTTGGGCAGGCCCCCTTAAAAGGTTGGAAATTGACAGCGAGGATGACTGTTAGCCTTCATCTCATGACCACCAGAGATGTGAATTATTTCTTGGAATTTCTGCCCATGTCCTTGGAATGTGATGGATACGTACATGCTACGCCTATAAATCTGCAGTCCCTGCTTCTCTGGCTGTGCGTGTTGGTGGAGCGATCCCACGCACCCGGCTGTAATAAAGGCATCGCCTGCTTGACGCAACACATGCCGTGTCCCATTCCTGAGTTGGTTTCCTCAGCCTCACCACGGCCTAAGAGAATAAGCTTGTTGGACTAGACACTGTTCAGCTTTCAAACCCCATGATTTTAAATGAGATGCCACGCTCCAGGAAGCTGAGGTGCTGAGCTTCTTTTGACTCAACTGGCTCGTAGAGCTACGGTGAGATATTTCCTTTATTGCAGTCTAAACGGAGTAGGATGGGCTGCTGCTTTCCTTCTGCAGTGCAGAGCAGTCCATCCATCCCAGCACCACCGCCAGTCGCCCACACGGCCCAGTGCTGGGGACGGCGGTTCCGCCGGCGCCGTGACCGGACTCAGCTGAAAGCCACTCCGCCCCACCCTGGCATGAAAAGCAGGAAAGTGGCGAGGCGTGCGGAGGGGGCGGGAATGGAGGGGTTGCTCCAGATGTTGCTGTGTTCCCTTCAGTGGCCCAGGCCAAGCTCGCTGAGCTGCTCCTCCTTGGAGCAGGGGAGCGGTGCAGGTGCGATGAGCTGGCCATGCACAGCACACCCTTTCCTTGCTTTTTGCCTCTCCGCCTTCCGCGAGTGAACAGCATCTCCAATCTTTCCTTGCTCAACAACCACTCAGCTCAAAAAGAACTGGCAAGCTTGCTTTTAGAATTACTTTGTACAGCCTGATGCTGTAAAGCACGAGCTCTCCCAGCGATGACCTGCCTCTGACGTGCTCAGCCTGCAGGGAAAAGCTAATCCCCTGTGCCTGCAGGCTTTGCTCACGTTCCCAGTGTAAGAGCCAGTTGAGAGCTCAGCTCAGCTTCACTAACTGCAGAAATCCAGCCTCTGCCAGCCATGTTTTTCTCTCCCCTGAAACACTGAACTGCTGCAAGAAGCAACGTTTCAATAGCTCCTTTACTGCACAAAAGCTAGGACATAAGAACAGATTTCCAGACCAGGCATACTTTTCAGGGAGGCACCAGACAAGTGGAGACAACGGGAAGCACTGGCAAGTCAAAGCTGTGTTCAAAGCTTGGATGCAAGATCTAACGTCAACTTTTCCCAGGCAGGTTAGCTACGGCGATGATAAATCATGGCCAAAAGCTTCCCTGCACCAGATCACCAAATCCAAGAGGTCAGGAGCTGCAGAGATGGAGATCCATCTCAGCCCAGGAATCCTTCCGTTCAGCTCACAGGCAGAAGGCAGTGGGGCTCTCACGTCGCTCTGCTCCCAGGCTGGCTCCCCAATACAGCGCAGAGACTGACTGGCATCATTTGCATGTCTCCTTTGCCTACTGGCAAGCACGCCCACTGCAGGGCACCTCTCATCCCACCCTCAGTCCTTGTAAGAAACACCAGGGCAAATCCGCCTGCGCTGAGCACAGCCCTTCCTTCCACTGAGCAACAAAGAAACCGTTCTGCCCTTGCTCCTGACCCTTGTCCTACCTCCGCCTGCCCTCAGAGTACAGCCGTCTTCTCTTGTGGAGGGAAAGGGAGAGAAAAAGGGAGAGGAAAAAGGGAGAGGAAAAAGGGAGAGGGAAAAAGGGAAACAGGGAAAGGGATATATGAATATGTCAAGCCTGAGTCATGGCAATCATAAGCCCTGTGCACATTCTACGTTTCTTACACCCTCCACCCTTCTCACAGCCATACACGGGGCTCTGGGGAGCCGACGTCTCCGCTGTTGGGGGTCCTGCTGCCACCTCGCGGTCCCTTCAGGAGCCCCCAGCTACTGCCCTGAGCCCTCCGGTTCCCCCTGCTGCCCCTTGAAAACCTCAGGATGCCAGCAGCACCTCGTGCCTTAGGATGCCCGGTGGATTTCACAAGGATGCTCTCATCTCCCGCATTGTGCTCACTGGCAAAAACATCCAGCGGCGCTGACCAGAGCTCAGCGGTGACATGCAGGGAAACCTGCTGTGCTGCAGCGTGAGCCTCCGGTCCCGCTGCTGGGCACCGCCGGGTGCAGCCCGGCTCCGTCCTCTCCGCAGCTCCCTGCAGGGACCGATGGCCGTGCCCGGGATCCCCCCGAGCCTCCTCTTGCGCAGGCTGAGCTGCCCCAGCTCTCCCAGAATCCCACCCCAACCATTTCCCACGCGGCGTTGATGAGGGGCAGGGATCTGGGGGGAAGGAACGGGGCTGGTGGTTGCAGTCCTATGACGGCGGTTTGTGCCGCCTCGTCCTTACCCGGCGGTGGGCACGGGGACGGGCGGGTCTTTAGAGCTGCAGAATGGACTGCAGACAGAAGTGCTGAAAAACGAACGCTAAACATTTAATCATTGAACGTACAGAGCAATAAACAGAGAAATGACCGCATTCCCAACCATCTCCCACCCGAACAATCATCCCCCCCTCACGGCTTCCCTCCTCGGGGCCAACACGAAGCGGCTCCACGTCGGCTTCACGCGGCTCCGGGAGCTCCGCACGGGGACACACAGACGGAAACCGGCACTTGGGGACTGCGGCTGCGGGGCAGCAGCTCAGCACAGCGCTGCCGACGATTGGAGCCGGCGAGAGCCGAAGGCTCTTGCGGACTCCGTGCCGGGCTCGAACGCGTCTCGATCCGTGCGGTCGCTCCCTCTCTTCCGGGGCTGCCCGGCTCAGCCAGGAGCCGCTCCCGGACACCGGCCGGGTCCCGCCGCTCGCGGTCAGCCGCCGCTTCTCGCAGCCCGGCGGCGCCCCGCCGCAACGACGGAGGACGGCTCGGTTCCGACGGGGGACGGACGGGGCGGGCGGCGGTGCCCCCGCACCGCCTTCCCCTGACCGCCCGGCGTCCCCTTCCCTGAAGCTGCTCCGCCCATAAATGTTGGCAGGGGTCTAAAGCCACAGCCACCAGTCCTGCTAACGCAGGGTTTGGTGAAAGGGGTGCAGCATTTGGCACTGGGGTGCAACTTCTTGTTAAAAGGGTGAAATCTTTGGGCCTTGGCTTCAGGCTTTTGCTGAAGGGGTTCAGCCTGTTGTTCCTGGGGTTATGCTGTTTGGCACCATTTGACCTGGGGCTTCTGCTTTTGGTTTTCATTTCTCCTGTCTTCCATCTGTATGCCTCTCCAGAGCTCCCCAGCAGAGACACTTTTTCTTTGCTGCAGCCTTCGTGGACAAACTCCACTGGGCAGAAGAGATCTGTGCAGACACAGCAGCAGACGTCTGTGTGCAGAGGGGCGCTGCTCATCCCGTTTCTCTTCCCATCTACGTCTCGTCCCACTCGGTGCCTTTTGAAGGGCGGAATCTCTTTCCGTCTCCTGAGTCGTGCCTCCCCTGGTCAGCAAAGGGCCGCTACCGCACTGGAGTCATCCAAACTCAGAGGAATAATAGATGACCATTTATTGAGAGCTTTCTTAACAGCCAGCAACAGCCAATTGGTGGTAACATTGGCCAATGGGCTGATTGCAATGAATAACTGTAGGCAATGGCTGTGACAAAGAGCCAAAGAATACCAGATGACAAAAAGGCAGAAAATGGGGAAAGAGGGACAGGCAGCAAAGCGCTCGTAGATCCAGCCACGTCTTGGTGTCAGGTGCGGACCTCCAGTGTGCTGGGTCGTCGTCGGAGGTGGTGTTCAGCCGACGACGGCTCACGACGACAGTAGAAACTCACTGAGAAGTCCAAAGGGGTGGCACTCAGCCGCCTGTCAGCACTGCCCCACAGCTGTGCCTGTGCGCCCCGGGGGGCAGGAGCACAGGAGAGGCCCCTTCCATGGGGACAGAGCCCTCTCCCCGCGCCCCACCGCGCAGCCCCGAGCTGGGAGGGGCTACCGAGCCCGGCGGTCAGATGGGCAGCAGCCCATCACAGACCACACGCAGGGTGCTGCTCGCAAAGTACGCCAGGGAAGCGTACGTTGCCCGGGGCAGCACTCGAGGCAGGAGCCGATAGAAGAGCTCCAGGTCGAAGTGCTGGGCGTACAGCACTGCAGAGCCCAGCACAACAACGAGGAGCAGCTGGAGGCAGACCAGGATGAGGCAGATCGTCCTGCGGGGCAAAAGAGAAAGGGGGCCGGGAATGAGGCGTCCCCCCCCACGGCAGCACAGCCCCACACAGTGCCGAAGGGGCCGTTTGGGAGCCCCGCCGGCTGCAGTGGGGGTCCAGGCCATCAGCCCCCCGCCGGGAGCCCGGCTGCTGGCGGCTGGGCACGGGGCAACGAGGGGACACTCACTGCATCCAGAAGGCGAGCCCTCGTCTCCTCGCCCGCTCCTCCTTCTCCTGTAGGTGAACACGGGGCAGGGACGGTGGTCAGGCCCTGCTGCACAGCCGGGGCTCGTGCGGGACAGCGGGAGCCGGCAGCGCAGCAGCACAGCCCCGGTGCTGCAGGGAGCCCCGTCCCCGGGGAGACCCTTGTGGGTGGGGTGAGGGTGCGGTGGGCTCTGCCCCTTACCAGCTGTGCCTCCACCAGCTCCGGCAGCACAGCCCCAGGCACGGGGGCTGCCTCCAACTCCACCTGATGCTGCTGCCTGTAGGGCACAAGGCTTGGTCGGAGGCTGCCGGCCTCTGTCACCGCGGGGACTGCCCAGCAGTGTGCGCCCACCCCAGGGCTGGGATGGGGCTGCTCCGTCCCGCCACGTGCCGAACGGAACCCGAGCCCCAAGCCCAGCAGCGCTGCAGCCCCATTGCTGCCCTTAGTGCTGCAGAGACCCCGGGGTGCAGGCGTGGGCTGCAGGGCCCAGTCCCACTCACCAGGCACTCTCCACCTCCAGCTCCTCCAGCTCCTCTTGCAGGCGCCGTTTCTCCTGGCGCAGCACCTGGCAGACAAAAGCGTGAGCGCCGTGCCCGCTGCAGCCCTCCTCCAGGTCCCCAGCCTGGGGGCGGGCAGCCCCGATCCCCTCGCCCCTCCACACTACCTCAATCTCCTCGCTCTCGGCCTGCAGCTGCTTTTCCAGCTGGGCGATGAGCTGCTTCTCCTGCAAGACAACAGCTGGGCCATGTGGGATGGCTGTGCTGGGACCCATGGACCCAAGGGACCGGGACCGACGTCCTCCTCACAGCCAGAGCCGTGAGGACGCCGAGCTCTGAGGACGAGCCCCCGCTCCACCCTACCTGCTCCAGCTGCTCTCGCCTAGCAGCCTCTCTTTCGTCCTGCACTTTCCGGCACTCCTGCGGGCAAGGAGGAGAGGCCATCAGGGCACCGGCGCTCCCACGGAGCTCCGTGCCGCCGTCCCCTCCCACCTCCTCCATCGGGGCGACTGGCGCCCGCAGGGCTGCAGCTGCAGCCCCGCACGGGGGGACTTCTCCCACCCCACGCCCCACGGCAGCACTGCTGAGCCCGCACACCCACACCGGCCCGTGTCGCTGCATCCGCTCACCTTCATCAGGAGTTCCTTGGCTTCAGCTCTGTGGTTCTCCACAGCCCTCTCATGAGCCTGTGGGAGGAGAGAGGAGCGGCGCTGGCACCGAGGCGCTGCCGGCAGCTCTGCATCCCGCCGGAGGTGCCCGGCCCTCTGCTGCCGCGCCACAGGCAGGGCGCCCTCCAGCCGGCAGCTCGGCCCGCCGGCCCTTCTGTGCCCGCCCACCCAGAGCTCACCTCCATCAGCTCCTGCAGCAGCTTCACGCGCTGCAGCGCTGTTAAATTTCCGCTGGCAAACTGGGCCCGCATGGCTGCACCGCTCGCACAGCTGCTCGCAGACCTGCACACCCGCAGAATGGGGCCGGCAGGGTGAGCGCTGACCCACTGCCCCTGCCCCGCCCCGGGGCCTCTGTGAGCTCAGCACGGCATTGTGACATCACCAGCACAGGAGGGTCCTTGGAGATCATTAAGAACCACAGCATGGATGCGTTGGGAAAGTCCTGGAAGGTCATAGAACCATAGGATGGTTTGTGTTGGAAGGGTCCTGGAAGATCATTAAGAACCACAGGATGGCTTGGTTGGGATGGCCAGCGTTGGGAGTTCCTTGATGATCAAAGAACCGTAGATTGGTTTGTGTTGGAAGGGTCCTGGAAGATCAGAGAGGCACAGGATGGCATGGGTTGGGATGTTTCTTGGTGATCATTGAACTATAGAACGGTTTGTGCCGCAAGGGTCCTTGAAGATCACAGTTTGTTCTGTCTGCCGGAACATCTGCTCCCTCTGATGGGATTTCTGGAATCGGCTTAGAATTGACGTCCTCTTGTTGAAGATAAGATGGCAAAACGGATGCCTCAGCATGACGTAACATCAGTGGGAGCCGGTTTGGGCAGGCCCCCTTAAAAGGTTGGAAATTGACAGCGAGGATGACTGTTAGCCTTCATCTCATGACCACCAGAGATGTGAATTATTTCTTGGAATTTCTGCCCATGTCCTTGGAATGTGATGGATACGTACATGCTACGCCTATAAATCTGCAGTCCCTGCTTCTCTGGCTGTGCGTGTTGGTGGAGCGATCCCACGCACCCGGCTGTAATAAAGGCATCGCCTGCTTGACGCAACACATGCCGTGTCCCATTCCTGAGTTGGTTTCCTCAGCCTCACCACGGCCTAAGAGAATAAGCTTGTTGGACTAGACACTGTTCAGCTTTCAAACCCCATGATTTTAAATGAGATGCCACGCTCCAGGAAGCTGAGGTGCTGAGCTTCTTTTGACTCAACTGGCTCGTAGAGCTACGGTGAGATATTTCCTTTATTGCAGTCTAAACGGAGTAGGATGGGCTGCTGCTTTCCTTCTGCAGTGCAGAGCAGTCCATCCATCCCAGCACCACCGCCAGTCGCCCACACGGCCCAGTGCTGGGGACGGCGGTTCCGCCGGCGCCGTGACCGGACTCAGCTGAAAGCCACTCCGCCCCACCCTGGCATGAAAAGCAGGAAAGTGGCGAGGCGTGCGGAGGGGGCGGGAATGGAGGGGTTGCTCCAGATGTTGCTGTGTTCCCTTCAGTGGCCCAGGCCAAGCTCGCTGAGCTGCTCCTCCTTGGAGCAGGGGAGCGGTGCAGGTGCGATGAGCTGGCCATGCACAGCACACCCTTTCCTTGCTTTTTGCCTCTCCGCCTTCCGCGAGTGAACAGCATCTCCAATCTTTCCTTGCTCAACAACCACTCAGCTCAAAAAGAACTGGCAAGCTTGCTTTTAGAATTACTTTGTACAGCCTGATGCTGTAAAGCACGAGCTCTCCCAGCGATGACCTGCCTCTGACGTGCTCAGCCTGCAGGGAAAAGCTAATCCCCTGTGCCTGCAGGCTTTGCTCACGTTCCCAGTGTAAGAGCCAGTTGAGAGCTCAGCTCAGCTTCACTAACTGCAGAAATCCAGCCTCTGCCAGCCATGTTTTTCTCTCCCCTGAAACACTGAACTGCTGCAAGAAGCAACGTTTCAATAGCTCCTTTACTGCACAAAAGCTAGGACATAAGAACAGATTTCCAGACCAGGCATACTTTTCAGGGAGGCACCAGACAAGTGGAGACAACGGGAAGCACTGGCAAGTCAAAGCTGTGTTCAAAGCTTGGATGCAAGATCTAACGTCAACTTTTCCCAGGCAGGTTAGCTACGGCGATGATAAATCATGGCCAAAAGCTTCCCTGCACCAGATCACCAAATCCAAGAGGTCAGGAGCTGCAGAGATGGAGATCCATCTCAGCCCAGGAATCCTTCCGTTCAGCTCACAGGCAGAAGGCAGTGGGGCTCTCACGTCGCTCTGCTCCCAGGCTGGCTCCCCAATACAGCGCAGAGACTGACTGGCATCATTTGCATGTCTCCTTTGCCTACTGGCAAGCACGCCCACTGCAGGGCACCTCTCATCCCACCCTCAGTCCTTGTAAGAAACACCAGGGCAAATCCGCCTGCGCTGAGCACAGCCCTTCCTTCCACTGAGCAACAAAGAAACCGTTCTGCCCTTGCTCCTGACCCTTGTCCTACCTCCGCCTGCCCTCAGAGTACAGCCGTCTTCTCTTGTGGAGGGAAAGGGAGAGAAAAAGGGAGAGGAAAAAGGGAGAGGAAAAAGGGAGAGGGAAAAAGGGAAACAGGGAAAGGGATATATGAATATGTCAAGCCTGAGTCATGGCAATCATAAGCCCTGTGCACATTCTACGTTTCTTACACCCTCCACCCTTCTCACAGCCATACACGGGGCTCTGGGGAGCCGACGTCTCCGCTGTTGGGGGTCCTGCTGCCACCTCGCGGTCCCTTCAGGAGCCCCCAGCTACTGCCCTGAGCCCTCCGGTTCCCCCTGCTGCCCCTTGAAAACCTCAGGATGCCAGCAGCACCTCGTGCCTTAGGATGCCCGGTGGATTTCACAAGGATGCTCTCATCTCCCGCATTGTGCTCACTGGCAAAAACATCCAGCGGCGCTGACCAGAGCTCAGCGGTGACATGCAGGGAAACCTGCTGTGCTGCAGCGTGAGCCTCCGGTCCCGCTGCTGGGCACCGCCGGGTGCAGCCCGGCTCCGTCCTCTCCGCAGCTCCCTGCAGGGACCGATGGCCGTGCCCGGGATCCCCCCGAGCCTCCTCTTGCGCAGGCTGAGCTGCCCCAGCTCTCCCAGAATCCCACCCCAACCATTTCCCACGCGGCGTTGATGAGGGGCAGGGATCTGGGGGGAAGGAACGGGGCTGGTGGTTGCAGTCCTATGACGGCGGTTTGTGCCGCCTCGTCCTTACCCGGCGGTGGGCACGGGGACGGGCGGGTCTTTAGAGCTGCAGAATGGACTGCAGACAGAAGTGCTGAAAAACGAACGCTAAACATTTAATCATTGAACGTACAGAGCAATAAACAGAGAAATGACCGCATTCCCAACCATCTCCCACCCGAACAATCATCCCCCCCTCACGGCTTCCCTCCTCGGGGCCAACACGAAGCGGCTCCACGTCGGCTTCACGCGGCTCCGGGAGCTCCGCACGGGGACACACAGACGGAAACCGGCACTTGGGGACTGCGGCTGCGGGGCAGCAGCTCAGCACAGCGCTGCCGACGATTGGAGCCGGCGAGAGCCGAAGGCTCTTGCGGACTCCGTGCCGGGCTCGAACGCGTCTCGATCCGTGCGGTCGCTCCCTCTCTTCCGGGGCTGCCCGGCTCAGCCAGGAGCCGCTCCCGGACACCGGCCGGGTCCCGCCGCTCGCGGTCAGCCGCCGCTTCTCGCAGCCCGGCGGCGCCCCGCCGCAACGACGGAGGACGGCTCGGTTCCGACGGGGGACGGACGGGGCGGGCGGCGGTGCCCCCGCACCGCCTTCCCCTGACCGCCCGGCGTCCCCTTCCCTGAAGCTGCTCCGCCCATAAATGTTGGCAGGGGTCTAAAGCCACAGCCACCAGTCCTGCTAACGCAGGGTTTGGTGAAAGGGGTGCAGCATTTGGCACTGGGGTGCAACTTCTTGTTAAAAGGGTGAAATCTTTGGGCCTTGGCTTCAGGCTTTTGCTGAAGGGGTTCAGCCTGTTGTTCCTGGGGTTATGCTGTTTGGCACCATTTGACCTGGGGCTTCTGCTTTTGGTTTTCATTTCTCCTGTCTTCCATCTGTATGCCTCTCCAGAGCTCCCCAGCAGAGACACTTTTTCTTTGCTGCAGCCTTCGTGGACAAACTCCACTGGGCAGAAGAGATCTGTGCAGACACAGCAGCAGACGTCTGTGTGCAGAGGGGCGCTGCTCATCCCGTTTCTCTTCCCATCTACGTCTCGTCCCACTCGGTGCCTTTTGAAGGGCGGAATCTCTTTCCGTCTCCTGAGTCGTGCCTCCCCTGGTCAGCAAAGGGCCGCTACCGCACTGGAGTCATCCAAACTCAGAGGAATAATAGATGACCATTTATTGAGAGCTTTCTTAACAGCCAGCAACAGCCAATTGGTGGTAACATTGGCCAATGGGCTGATTGCAATGAATAACTGTAGGCAATGGCTGTGACAAAGAGCCAAAGAATACCAGATGACAAAAAGGCAGAAAATGGGGAAAGAGGGACAGGCAGCAAAGCGCTCGTAGATCCAGCCACGTCTTGGTGTCAGGTGCGGACCTCCAGTGTGCTGGGTCGTCGTCGGAGGTGGTGTTCAGCCGACGACGGCTCACGACGACAGTAGAAACTCACTGAGAAGTCCAAAGGGGTGGCACTCAGCCGCCTGTCAGCACTGCCCCACAGCTGTGCCTGTGCGCCCCGGGGGGCAGGAGCACAGGAGAGGCCCCTTCCATGGGGACAGAGCCCTCTCCCCGCGCCCCACCGCGCAGCCCCGAGCTGGGAGGGGCTACCGAGCCCGGCGGTCAGATGGGCAGCAGCCCATCACAGACCACACGCAGGGTGCTGCTCGCAAAGTACGCCAGGGAAGCGTACGTTGCCCGGGGCAGCACTCGAGGCAGGAGCCGATAGAAGAGCTCCAGGTCGAAGTGCTGGGCGTACAGCACTGCAGAGCCCAGCACAACAACGAGGAGCAGCTGGAGGCAGACCAGGATGAGGCAGATCGTCCTGCGGGGCAAAAGAGAAAGGGGGCCGGGAATGAGGCGTCCCCCCCCACGGCAGCACAGCCCCACACAGTGCCGAAGGGGCCGTTTGGGAGCCCCGCCGGCTGCAGTGGGGGTCCAGGCCATCAGCCCCCCGCCGGGAGCCCGGCTGCTGGCGGCTGGGCACGGGGCAACGAGGGGACACTCACTGCATCCAGAAGGCGAGCCCTCGTCTCCTCGCCCGCTCCTCCTTCTCCTGTAGGTGAACACGGGGCAGGGACGGTGGTCAGGCCCTGCTGCACAGCCGGGGCTCGTGCGGGACAGCGGGAGCCGGCAGCGCAGCAGCACAGCCCCGGTGCTGCAGGGAGCCCCGTCCCCGGGGAGACCCTTGTGGGTGGGGTGAGGGTGCGGTGGGCTCTGCCCCTTACCAGCTGTGCCTCCACCAGCTCCGGCAGCACAGCCCCAGGCACGGGGGCTGCCTCCAACTCCACCTGATGCTGCTGCCTGTAGGGCACAAGGCTTGGTCGGAGGCTGCCGGCCTCTGTCACCGCGGGGACTGCCCAGCAGTGTGCGCCCACCCCAGGGCTGGGATGGGGCTGCTCCGTCCCGCCACGTGCCGAACGGAACCCGAGCCCCAAGCCCAGCAGCGCTGCAGCCCCATTGCTGCCCTTAGTGCTGCAGAGACCCCGGGGTGCAGGCGTGGGCTGCAGGGCCCAGTCCCACTCACCAGGCACTCTCCACCTCCAGCTCCTCCAGCTCCTCTTGCAGGCGCCGTTTCTCCTGGCGCAGCACCTGGCAGACAAAAGCGTGAGCGCCGTGCCCGCTGCAGCCCTCCTCCAGGTCCCCAGCCTGGGGGCGGGCAGCCCCGATCCCCTCGCCCCTCCACACTACCTCAATCTCCTCGCTCTCGGCCTGCAGCTGCTTTTCCAGCTGGGCGATGAGCTGCTTCTCCTGCAAGACAACAGCTGGGCCATGTGGGATGGCTGTGCTGGGACCCATGGACCCAAGGGACCGGGACCGACGTCCTCCTCACAGCCAGAGCCGTGAGGACGCCGAGCTCTGAGGACGAGCCCCCGCTCCACCCTACCTGCTCCAGCTGCTCTCGCCTAGCAGCCTCTCTTTCGTCCTGCACTTTCCGGCACTCCTGCGGGCAAGGAGGAGAGGCCATCAGGGCACCGGCGCTCCCACGGAGCTCCGTGCCGCCGTCCCCTCCCACCTCCTCCATCGGGGCGACTGGCGCCCGCAGGGCTGCAGCTGCAGCCCCGCACGGGGGGACTTCTCCCACCCCACGCCCCACGGCAGCACTGCTGAGCCCGCACACCCACACCGGCCCGTGTCGCTGCATCCGCTCACCTTCATCAGGAGTTCCTTGGCTTCAGCTCTGTGGTTCTCCACAGCCCTCTCATGAGCCTGTGGGAGGAGAGAGGAGCGGCGCTGGCACCGAGGCGCTGCCGGCAGCTCTGCATCCCGCCGGAGGTGCCCGGCCCTCTGCTGCCGCGCCACAGGCAGGGCGCCCTCCAGCCGGCAGCTCGGCCCGCCGGCCCTTCTGTGCCCGCCCACCCAGAGCTCACCTCCATCAGCTCCTGCAGCAGCTTCACGCGCTGCAGCGCTGTTAAATTTCCGCTGGCAAACTGGGCCCGCATGGCTGCACCGCTCGCACAGCTGCTCGCAGACCTGCACACCCGCAGAATGGGGCCGGCAGGGTGAGCGCTGACCCACTGCCCCTGCCCCGCCCCGGGGCCTCTGTGAGCTCAGCACGGCATTGTGACATCACCAGCACAGGAGGGTCCTTGGAGATCATTAAGAACCACAGCATGGATGCGTTGGGAAAGTCCTGGAAGGTCATAGAACCATAGGATGGTTTGTGTTGGAAGGGTCCTGGAAGATCATTAAGAACCACAGGATGGCTTGGTTGGGATGGCCAGCGTTGGGAGTTCCTTGATGATCAAAGAACCGTAGATTGGTTTGTGTTGGAAGGGTCCTGGAAGATCAGAGAGGCACAGGATGGCATGGGTTGGGATGTTTCTTGGTGATCATTGAACTATAGAACGGTTTGTGCCGCAAGGGTCCTTGAAGATCACAGTTTGTTCTGTCTGCCGGAACATCTGCTCCCTCTGATGGGATTTCTGGAATCGGCTTAGAATTGACGTCCTCTTGTTGAAGATAAGATGGCAAAACGGATGCCTCAGCATGACGTAACATCAGTGGGAGCCGGTTTGGGCAGGCCCCCTTAAAAGGTTGGAAATTGACAGCGAGGATGACTGTTAGCCTTCATCTCATGACCACCAGAGATGTGAATTATTTCTTGGAATTTCTGCCCATGTCCTTGGAATGTGATGGATACGTACATGCTACGCCTATAAATCTGCAGTCCCTGCTTCTCTGGCTGTGCGTGTTGGTGGAGCGATCCCACGCACCCGGCTGTAATAAAGGCATCGCCTGCTTGACGCAACACATGCCGTGTCCCATTCCTGAGTTGGTTTCCTCAGCCTCACCACGGCCTAAGAGAATAAGCTTGTTGGACTAGACACTGTTCAGCTTTCAAACCCCATGATTTTAAATGAGATGCCACGCTCCAGGAAGCTGAGGTGCTGAGCTTCTTTTGACTCAACTGGCTCGTAGAGCTACGGTGAGATATTTCCTTTATTGCAGTCTAAACGGAGTAGGATGGGCTGCTGCTTTCCTTCTGCAGTGCAGAGCAGTCCATCCATCCCAGCACCACCGCCAGTCGCCCACACGGCCCAGTGCTGGGGACGGCGGTTCCGCCGGCGCCGTGACCGGACTCAGCTGAAAGCCACTCCGCCCCACCCTGGCATGAAAAGCAGGAAAGTGGCGAGGCGTGCGGAGGGGGCGGGAATGGAGGGGTTGCTCCAGATGTTGCTGTGTTCCCTTCAGTGGCCCAGGCCAAGCTCGCTGAGCTGCTCCTCCTTGGAGCAGGGGAGCGGTGCAGGTGCGATGAGCTGGCCATGCACAGCACACCCTTTCCTTGCTTTTTGTCTCAGCATGACGTAACATCAGTGGGAGCCGTAAGCCATTACAGCCGTGAGCTGTAATGATTCAGCATATCCTGCTTTCTTATTGTTCAGTTGGAGAAGGCAGATGCTGTCACACATCAATCAGGAAGCACTTGGATGAGCCAGCCCTCTGCTTTTCACAACAGTCATGGTTACTGCCGGCTCTGACACCTTACCAGGAGATGCTTCAGTTCATTAACGTGGACTTAATTCCTTCCATCAGCAGCTACTCCTGAACTGACCTTCATTGATACAATGACACCGCCAACTTCTAGCACGAGCTGACCTGCAAAACACAGAAAAGAGAGCAGGATGACAACCAACACAGAGATAACACGTTTTAATATTCACGAACAAAAAAAGCAATAACAATACAGACGGGCAGCTGCAGCAACACAGCAGTACATAAAGAAATGAAAACCTGGCTCGGCCCCGGAGCGGAGCGGCCTGGCCCCAGAGCCCCCACCTCCAGATGCCTCATTCAGCACAGATCCATCATCTCAGCAACCACCTACTACCCAACCCGCCAGCGTTCCTGTGACCTGCCATCAGCTGACGAGACAGAAGTAAGATCACCATGATCTTCCAAGCCACGAGATGGGCCAGGACACCACAAAAGGATTCACAATACTTTAGTTGGGGTCTCATGAAGGCAGAGTAGAGAAAGACGATCGCCTCCCTTGCCCTGCTGCCCACCGCTCTTTTGTTGCAATCCAGAATACTGTTGGCTTTCTGGGCTACCAGCACACACTGACACAGGTAAAGCTTTTTGTCTACCAGGGAAGCCCAAGACCTTCTTGGCAGGGCTGCTATTGAGGAGTTCTCCCACCATTTGGTAGTTGTGCTCTGGAATCCTGCCTTTAGGCATGAAAGCCAGGAAAGCATTGCTGGTGAAGACAGAGGCAAAGAAGCCATGAGGTACATCAGCCCTCTCTGCTAACACATTAACACAACAGTAGGCCCACACCATCCCTGTCTACTCTTTTACTTGTAAAGAAACTCTATCAGCTGGAGCCTTCACACTCCTCTGCAAGTATCAGGTCCATGTCAGGTGAAAGCAGCCAAAGCTGCCCTGACTATCACAGCCCTGACCAGCTCCCTGTTGGCCAGTGTGAGACCCAGCTGAGCATCACCTGTGTTTCCCCCAGCAGCTGTGTGAAGAAGTTGGCTGAACTCCGTGGCCTGTTGTTCTGCTCAGCCAGAGAATGCCAGGGGCAATTGCAGCTCCCATGGGCAGCTGCTCGTTGATCTGCAGACACCTCAGATTGCTGACAAAAGACTTCTGCCTGCTCTCCTTGATCAAGCAGTTGGTAAGCAGCCTGATCAAGACCACGCAACAGTTAATGATGTTATTCTATAATAGCTCAAGTGACCAAAATGAGAGAATCTTTTCCATGGTGTACTGCACATGAGTCGTAGGCTCATTCACTTCTGGACACTTAAGGATACAGTTTGCAAAGGAATCCCTCGTTTTATCTCCATCTATCACTAGCTGTATCCAATAAAGTCCTACAAGAAGACACAAAAGCTGGGACAAGCTTGCTGATAACAGCTGAGGACACGCAGGAATGTCCATGACACAACAGCCACTGCAGTCAAGGAAGATCTAGAAAATACAGGTGATGAAGCAGAAGGGAAAGAAATAAGCTTAGTCATGCTCCTGTGGCACACGACTCCATTTGTTCAGCTAAATCCCTTTATAGGCTGCCCTCGTTATGCACAGCAGGGACAGTTTCAGTTGTCCTAGATGTGGGTATCTACTGACAGTGCAGGTGTTGTTGGACAAAGGAATGTCCTTCCACAGTCTGGGAGTAACAACCTACATTTCACCAGATATTTGCATCTGAACAGCTCCTTCCTATCCTTAATCTCCACATGTGAGCATTAGTGGCTCCCTAATTAGCAGTAGTGAGGTACCTCACAGGGAGGTGTCTATGTTGTGGACATCTGATCTGAGGCAAGAGGAACTGAGGGAGTATTGGGAGGGGGGGAGAGGATCAGAATAGGGGAATAAGGAGGGGAGGGATGAGGTGAGGGTGGGGAAGGGACCCTGGGGGTAAAAATGGAGAACTGGGGGGTGGTGTCAAAAAGGAATGGCGGGGAACTGGAATTGGGGGGTGGGGGAGCTCTAAAGGTCAGTGTTGGGGGGGAATCGAGGGAAGAGCGTGACCCTGGGAGTCAGAAAGAGGGACTGGGGGAGTTTATAGCAAAACCGTGGAGGGGAACGAGGCAGCGATGTACCCTGGATTGGGGATGTGGACGAACACAGCGCACCTCCCCACACTGAGCAGAGGCCCTGAGCACCACAGAGGCCCCACGAGGCCAACGCAAAGCGGCCCCCGCCCCGGTGTCCCCCCGAACACCCACTTGTAGAAGTTGAAGCGGGCGCTCGGAGCCCGGGGCTGCCCGGCACCACTTCCGCACGGCCCGCTCGTCCTCGCGGCGCAGGGTGATGACGTCACACGGCCCCGCGCATCTCGCTCCAGTCGGCCCCGCAGCTCCTCCCTCGCCCGGGCCCAACGCGCCGCTCCAGTAACCGCCCTCGGCGCGGGCAGAAAGTCATCAACCTTTTGTTCTTATTATTACTACTAAAAATCTCTGCTGTCTTTTGCGAATTGCCGTGAATTTCCACTCGGCACACGCAGGTGCGTTCTGCGTTTCCTCAGTTGCTCCGCGCCTCCAATCTGACACGGCCGAGGGCTTTGCGGGGCTCCTCCTGTAGATACAAAGCGGGAAGCGCCGCGGCACATCCGCACGGCTCCCTTTGCCAGCCGCAGAAACCTGACTTGCTCTGCTCCGTTCTCTGGGCTGCCGTGGGACGCCAGAACGGCGCTGCTGATGGGGGAAGGCAGCTGCCCTCCTCCCTCCCGCCAGCAGTCGTCCCTCCACACCCGCAGGAGGACGGTTTCCCTCCAAGCAGCCTGCCGCACGCACTGGCCATACCTGCACGTGGAAGGTCTGGGCGATCTCTGCGTCCACATCGTAAACAATACCAGGAGTGTTTCACCTTTGTCCTTATCTGCTCCCTCGAAGACAAGAGATGATGGCGGTCACACTTAAGTAGGCCATGCGAAAAAGAACGTGCCGAGGCCGAAGGTGGGAGCCCCTCCACCCCCACCTCAGCTCTGGCAGAATTGGAGCACAAAGGAGGGTGAGCCTGAGTCAGGGCACGTGGAGCAATTGCTCCCAGCTGCTTGGCCATGAAGAGCAGCAGAGGGGTCTTATGGGGCTCTGTGGCAAAGCTTTTCCTCTGGGGCTTTCCTCCAGAAGAAGTAGTGGGTGGAGACTTACTGAGATTGCAAACTCTTTGAGGGCGCTGTTGACTTTCCCGGAGGGAGAAACTGCCTTGGAGATGTGCCAGGCGGTGAAAGCTGTGGGCTGAAGATGCTGATTCTGAAGGTGCTTGTGCTGGAGCTTGAATTTCAGCCTGCAGATAGCTGGCTGTGGTAGCTGGTCTCTGACAGTGGAGCCCAGGCAGCACCAACAACTGGCGTGCCAGGTAATTTCTGTCCCGCGTCATTCACCAGTGTCACTGTGTGCCTGCAGGCTCTTGCTGCCTGCCCTTGCACACCGGGTCAGCAGCAAAACCTGAGTGTGTGGGCACAGAGCATGTGTAAAAGAAGTCAGGGATGGCTCTTTGGAAGTAGCTGACCTCAGTGGGCTGTGCAGAGTTGTTCCAGTGGTGTGCCAGAGAAGGTACTTGCAGACATCTGTGACACTGCTCCCACAGGGGTCAGCTGCTCAGCGGGGTCCTGTGTGGTAGGAGCCTGCAGGAGTGTTTCTCCCCAGGGCTGGCTCCAGCTGTGGCCTGCGCTGGCTGGAGCCCAATCTCCAACCTGGGGGGTGTCCTGTGGAAGAGCTCAGGACATGCGCGATGGGGAAAGCGTGAGGGATTCTGCTCTGCAGTGCTCCCCACAGACAAAGCCTAGATCCCAGGGCACAGCCCCAGCCCTCGGCCCAGAGGGTAGTGCCTGTGCAGCCTCTCCCCACCCAGCAAGAAGTGGAAGTCCTGGTGCTTAGGCACAGAGACAGAGGCGCCGCTAATGAAAATCTTTTGGGTCCATGGAGCACACTGGGAGATCATCTGTAGCAGGTGAAGGGACCGTGGGACATTGTCGCGTTTCTTCCATGCATGAATGCGGGAAAAGCACAGAGGCTGCTGTTCACAAATCTGTGCGGAAGCGCCACGTCGCAGCCATGGTAATGTTCTCAGCTGTGCTGCTGTCTGCGCTGCTGCTGGCCTGTGGTGCTGTGATATGGATGTGCCAAAAATACCCATGGGTTGGCTTTTCCCCAAAACACCCGATTGCTGCATTTGGCAATGAAGCATCTGTAGTGCCAGGATCCTGGACGGCCAGATCAGCTGCTGGCAGTGCACTGCCAGGACTAACAGCTCAGATGAAGATGAAATTGCTAACCGGAGATACAGATTGTTGTACCAGGAAATTGAGGCTGATGAAGAAGAGGTACCTACCCCATTGTGTAGCCTAGTCTAGAGAAAGAGTTCCTCAGGTCAAGCATAACCTTGTCGTTTAAAACCAATCCATCTGCTTGTTTCCTGCTACCCCTCCTAAGCCCTTGCAATTCTGTCTTGAAAAATTGTCACGCAGCTGTTCATAGTGTGGTGCCCTTCAGCCGTGTAATGAAGCAGGCTGGCAGAAATGCGTTTCAGGAAGGTGAATGAAGCTTCACACTGTGAAGACACACAGTGTCTCACAGCTTTTGTACTTTATATGTATAATTTAAAATGCATCTCCAGTCTTTTCTTTTTTCTATTTGTAAAAATACTGAAGCCACTGCGTTTTTTTCATTCATTTTGGTGTTCTCTTTAAGCCTGTGAAATCTGTTATCGAATAGTACTGTCATCGAGTATCTTTCTGCCTTGCCTTTCCTTTTGTTATTTCTTTTGTTTTATGTCTGGCCTATTTTTATTTTGCAAATAGAAATGTCTTATCCGTGTTCTCCTTTAGTAAACAAATTATGACTTGTTCTGATCTTCACTTCTACTTGGGCATCCAGCACGGCATTTAGTGGATTTGCACAGGTTAGAAACAAGCAAGTTTTGAGAGTTTTTTTCTGTTTTGTTGGGATGAGATTAAGACTAGTTGCACAGTTTTAAAAACTCTGCTCTGCAGACCAGCTGCACAATAATGCCTTGCTGATACAAATCCTGAACTTGTCTGCTCTCAGAAAGTCTTCCTGGATGTTCCTAGAAGGTTGCTGATATTCTTGGCGCTCTTGGCCTAGCTGAATTTAATTGGAAAACTCCCACTAGCTTAGCAGGACTGTCTTCTTGTTTTCCATATGAAAGAACTGGATTAGTATTTTTGTTGCTCTCTTTTTCGGATTTTTCTAACAATCTCAAAAGCCTGTAAAGCTTGGCTTCCTCACAGATTTCACACCTGTTCAGTGACTCTATGTATTTATGCATTTATACATGAAATTAGTTTTATTTGTTTCTGCAATATTGTTTTCACCTAACACATGTTTTAGTCTGGGAGTTAAATCTGAGTTGTTTATTTACTGCTGTGATAATGCTGAGGATCTGCACGAGGCACTGCAGCAGTGCAGTGCACACTTACACTCTCAAACTCCAGGGCCCCCATCCCAAAAGATAATGCAGATAATCTGGAGCCTTCTTAAATTCCAGCAGCTGGAATTCAGAGGCTGGCTTACCCACAGCATGCTCTGCACACCACTGTTTAGATATGCACACAAAAAAGCTGGGCATCTGCAAGGCTGAAAACGAATCTTTCAGTGCTTATTAATTTTGCTCCAGGCCTTTTACATTAGTAAAGTATTCAGAAGGAAGGGCCAAAATACAAAGCTGCCACCACTTTCTCTAATTAATGCATATCAAGCTTCACATCTCTAATTACTGAGCAGTGTCTGCGCTGTGCAAATAAAAGCCCAGAGTCCAGAGGATGTGTAAGCAACTCCGAGCTCTGCACTCCCTGTGCACGTGCAGTCTGGCAAAATAAACTTCTGGCATTCGCTGTTCAGAAGTGCAGTGTGCCTGAAGCAAAGTCCTTGCAATTCACTTCTATTCAGAGAAGTATTCTTCACCTATTTGAATAACTTGAAACATTTTAGAGTCGTGGAACACTTTTGAAAAAGGAAGGTCTTTAATATTGATATTCATACCTATTTATCAGGGGGAAATTCTTTACCCAGAGAGTGGTGAGGTACTGGAACAGGCTGCCCAGAGAGGTTGTGGATGCCCCATCCTTGCAGGTGTTCAAGGCCAGGTTGGATGGGGCCCTGGGCAGCCTGGTTTAGCGTTAAACGGGGAGGTTGGTGGCCCTGCATGTGGCAGGGTGTTGGAGATTCACAATCCTTGAGGTCCCTTCCAACCCTGGCCATTCTGTGATTCTGTATGATACTGTGATTTAGATTATTGATTTTCCATCCAAGCTCAGCTATTGATGATTATGCCTGAGTAAGCCATAAAAAATCAGGTCTTTACTAGTTACATCCCGTGACAAATATTGTTGCTTCGTTGTTTTTATTTTCTATAGGTAGGATACCACTGCATTTACAGTGCAATCAAATGAGAATGTGACAGAGACTCTGGTAAGTGGTGGATTTTGCTTCTTTTCTAAATGGTGTGTTTAAAAAAAAAAAAAAAAAAAAAAAAAGGTACTGTTTTTTGCTTTGTACAAAAATATTTGCTCCTTTGTACAAAAACATGGGTGTTTTCCATCCTCTACTTCATTAAATCTTGACCTGAAAGAATAGGTGGGTATACCATTGCAGCTGTAAATCTGTACTTTCTGAAAGTCTTTCACTAGGATTGCACTGCAAAAAAGGAAAAGCAGGATGCCTAGATACTTTTAATTTTTGAAGATACAGTCAGTTTACTTATTTATTGCACTTAAGAAAAGCAAGAATGAGTGCTTTGGTCCAGTGTACAGCAAGGAAGTGTTCACGTGTGCTGTTGGTACACATACCTCTCATATTACTGCAGCTTTATCTATCTTCCACATTTTAGTAGGTACCATCTTCAAAGGGGGGGAATATTGTTGAAAGTGATCATACTTTGGTGGTTTCTGGGTTCCTCTTGCTGTCTTTGGTTAGCCTGAATTAAGGATATGGAGTGGCAGCATTGCTGGGTGAACGCTGTTTTGGTGTGGAGGTGGGTTTTTCTGTTTGGTTTTGTTTCGTTGTTGTTTTCTGAAAAATGTCAGGGAGCAGATTTTCGTATTTTGAAGAATTTCAGAGATGTCTCTTCATTACAGAAGGCCTTCTAACCAGCTGCATCTTATCAATTGCAAAGCAGCTGGATAGCTTTTGAGGTTCATATTATGCTGAGCAATTTGTTCATGTCAAATTGATCTACTGGGGTTATTTTATCTGGCTAAGTCAGCCATCTTTATAGATGCAATATGCTGAGCACAGCTTGCAGCTCTTTCCTTTAGCGCGTTTGTGTTTGCAAGGCTTTGTCCCCAGCAGAAATAGTACTTTTGCTGGGAGCTGTTTTGCTGCAGGAACAAACATCTTGCAGGACTGGTGATGTTTACTAGATATAAGAATAAGCATAGGCCAGAATTTTAGAGGGTAAGAATTGCAGAAAAAGCATGGCCGATAAACGGAAGCTTTGTAGGTGATTGAGATCTCGGGATGAAATAAGCATTAGAAAGGAACTAGGGATGACTTTTTTTTACTCAGAAGGTGGTGAGGTACTGGAACAGGCTGCCTGGAGAAGCTCTGGATGCCTCTGGTCCTGAT
This sequence comes from Tympanuchus pallidicinctus, assembly GCF_026119805.1. Taxonomy (NCBI): domain Eukaryota; kingdom Metazoa; phylum Chordata; class Aves; order Galliformes; family Phasianidae; genus Tympanuchus; species Tympanuchus pallidicinctus. The sequence continues at coordinate 13,636,865 of NW_026294743.1, forward strand.
CATCCTGATCTAATGGGTGGCCCATAGCAGGGGGATTAGAACTGAATGGTCATTAGGTCCCTTCCACTTCGAGCCATTCTATGATGTTCAATGTCAGAATTCATGCAGTTAGTACTTGCCTATGTGAAAACAGTCTGCAATGTTTCTTAAGTTCAACAGAGAAGGAATCTTTGTCTGAGAACTAGTGGAATTAGGAGGATAGGGGATAATTTAAAAAAATCATGTTTGAAATCATAATTTGGGACACTCCTCGCTTTGCCCTCACTTTCTAGAGCATTTCTGAGCAAACTGAGTACTTCTCCCCCATTTCTGCTGCTGCTTTCAGTAACTCAGGAAGCTAGCACTCTCCTTGCAAGGAAGGGATGTTGGACTGACTCAGTTTCTGTGCAGGACACTGAGAATGAAGATGCTCTGTAGATGATCATTAGTAATGTAAGGCTGTCCTCTTCCTGGCAAAGCCATTGGCACTGAGTCTGCTAGGAGTGAAGCAGCACTGTAATGCCAGGCAGAGTCGAATGTACGTATCTATGGCCATGTATTTCCATAAAGAAAGAAGTGAAAGAGTACATTTTTCTTTTTTCACAATGTCTCTGTTTTGATAATTTCTGTACATTTGGTATTTCCTTTAGGTTGAAGTTCTGCATGATTTTGAGGCAGCTAACGGTGATGAGCTTAATTTAAAACGAGGGGATATTGCACTAGTAATTCCTTCTGAGACCACAGCTGATCAGGTAACAACAACATGATTATTTATTTCTTTTGCTAATGTTTCCCTTTGTCTCAGTTTCCTTCTCACTCTTTATAGTTACTTTGAAATGTTGATTCAAAATGTCTTTGCTGTTAGAAAAGACTAACATTCTTATTTTTCCCTTTTACTTGGTTTGATTTGCGACCAAGCAGCACAGTTAACTAACCTAAAGTCCCAGGTATGTACTGCCAACAGGATCCAACTTCAGTCTGTTTTTCTAGGGCACTTTTATGTTACTTTGTAGTGAATTTTATATAGGCTTACATAGACACAGGCTGAATACAGAAGATGGCTTACAAACTGTGCATCCTGCTATCATTTTGTTGTTACACTGGGTCAGAACTGATTGTATTTCCCCACATGTTCAGAGTTTTACTTGGAGATCTGGGGAAATATACATTTGCCCAGAGAGAGCACTGAGACTGCACACAAACAGTTCTGTCCTGCAGCCAAATGGCACAGAGGTGTTCCTACATGTCCTGTGTGCCTCTTGGAACCTGAGCCTCACACAGCTGTGCTCTTGAGCTGCACCAGCAATCACTTTGTCTTTGGTGCAAGAATCCAACAGTTCAGTGTCATTGAAGATATTTTATTTTGTTTTAACAGCGTGTTTCAGGTTAATTTTTAAACAATTCCACGTTATATTGATTTGCAGTCAAGTGAATTAATTTTTTACCTCTTCTTTTGCCTTTTATATGGAATTAGTGATGGTGTTACAAAACAAAAAATGTCTAGGAAATGCTTGATAGGGAACTAGAGTTGTCCAAGAGAAAGAGAGCAAGGAAGGAAGAAGTGGTATGGGAAGTGGCTAGGAGACAGAAGGGCATGAAGAATTAAGTCACTGAGTTTGCATCTCAAATGATTTTCAAGTTTCACCTCAGGACACAAAATCCTGAATGATGAGCATTCAAGCCTGGGAATTGTTACGGGATGAAAAAATGTAGCAAGAGCTCCAGGTTTACCCTTTGTCTGCACCTTCCAGACAGAGCAGGAAGGAAAACCTGAACCCGCACTGCAGCAGTCCAACTTCCTCCAAGCTCCTGGTGCCTGGATGCCCTGACGCAGCACTGGGCAGGACCAAGGCCGGCACAGCACTCCTGCTCATCTTCCAGCTCATTGGACAGCTATAAATTCAACTTACATGTTTCCCCCCCCCCCACCAAACCACGTGCATTTTTTCCAACAGAACTAGGCTTTCACTTCTGACTGTTTTGCCATTAAGGCAGGAAACCAACAGTGAGGTTTATAAAAATCTAAAGGTTATGGATGGCAAGTGCTTCATCAGAAAACAATCAGCTGTCCTGGGATCTAGACCTTGCTCTAGAGACTCCCTTGGATATTGTTTTGTTCATTGGCTGGTACCGCAGGAGGCCTGGGGCAGCTCCCAAGCACATTGCCTACATGGCAACCAGGCTGCTCTTTGAGAATGAGTCCGATGAGGGAAAATTCAGCATCGAGAAGGACCTCGCCAAATCCCAGTGCACCCTGACAGTGGGCAGATTCACTGCACAAGACGCTGCTACCTACTACTGTGCCAGATGGGATGCACAGCAGCAGAGAGCCATGGGGAACCTGCATAAAGACACACTCTGCTTCCTGAACGAGACGTTACAATGCAGACAGCTTGTGGGACCTTCCCTCTGCATCTTTATTCTAGGCATATCCTATGTGGGCTCTAGAACGGTTGCGTTTGTTGTACTGTTTGGCCCAGACTATAAGGTCCCTCTGTTGTGCTGCTTTCTCACAGCATCACCTGCTGGCTGCCCAGGGCCCCTCTCTGAGTGGCCACCAGTGAGTCACATCCTGCCCTCAGGCACAGCCCCTGTCCCTGCCACAGAGCTGGGGGCTTTGGGACACAGGCAAGCAGGCACCACGAGAAGAATGCTGCTGCTGCTGCTGCCACTTCTGGCGCTGGCTGAAGCCTGGTTGCATCCATTCCCCTCCCCGTGGGAAGCAGCAGGAGGAGGCTGTCCTGCATGCACCTGCAGGCAGCAGGCTGGCAGTGCTTGCTGCGTTTTCTCTCCTTCTGATACACGGACATGCACAAGTGCTGCTGAAACAGAGTCCACCATCTGTTACCAGAACGAGATCCAGAACTGTGAATATTGAGTGCAAAGCCGAGGGCATAGATGACTTTCAGAATGCCTACATCTACTGGTACTGACAGCTGCCTGCCAGAACTCCTGAACGGCTCCTTTCTGTGACAGCAGAATTACAAGTTTCCTATGATTTTGAATCCGATAGGAGCCAATATTTGTCTTATAAAAGTGAGAATAAAATCTGCACTCTCTCTGTTAACAGCACACAGGATGGAGATGAAGGTACCTACTGCTGTGCCTACTAGGAGTCTCATAGCGGGAGCAGCCTGCAGGCAGCCCTTACAGAAAGCTGGCTGCAGCCTGAGCGGCACACTTTGATTCAAGTGCCGAAAAACACAGCTGCCTCCCTGCCCCCATCTCTCAGCCTTCAAGGCATCCCCATAGGCTTAAGCAGAGGAAGGAATTCCAAGATGAAAGCCAAGACACTTATGTGGCACTGTCTGTGTCACTATTCTGTGCAGTCTGAATCCATTGTTTCCTCTCCCTACCAGCAGCCGTCCTGCCCCTAATGTTCACTTTTTCAATGCTGGAATGGCAGCACTAAAGGACTTGATGCAAAATGATGGATCTGCCACAAGGAAACTGGCAGTATGAGTTTACAGAACATGTCCTGATGTGAGGTCTGTAGTGCATGCTGCAGTCGACAAAGACCTGGAGAAGATCCAGAGCAGATTCACTCTCTTAGTCAGAGATGGGGGGAGCATAACTCTGGAAAGAACATGTGGTGGTAGGGGTGCTGTTTGTGTAGACAAACAACATCCAGGGTTGGTGCAGATGGCTGAGGAGGCCCATGGAGTTGTTCCAGGCATGAGGAAGTCAGGAGTTCACCATGAACTAGTCAATTTGTGCTACAAAAGCAGGCAGCACTTTCTAGGCAGGGCTGATGAAAGATGCTTCTTGGACAGACCTGGGGGTCTGAGGAGAGCAGAGTGACCTGTGGAAGGGCACAGCTGAACAACCCTGCTTTCTACGTGTGTGCTTAACAAGATTTATGGGTAAGATGAAATGGGATGTAACAGATAGATAGATAGATAGGTGCACACAAAACAGTTGCTGGATTGAATATTTTAGGTCTTCTCTACAGTGAGAGAATTGAGTCGGGGGGGGCACGCATTTTGAAAGTTCCCTTGCAAATACTTGGGCCAAAGATCTTGGCATCGAGTGGACTTATCTCACATTCCCTTGCATGCACCAGCTGCTGGTAAAATCCAACAATACAGTGGGTTGTTGAAAATGAAGTTGAAGGCAATGGGGGAAGGAACATTAAAGCAGTGGGAGAAGCATTTGGCAGAAGCCACCTGCTTGGCCAGTGCTCAAGATCTATGAGCCTAGGACCGGTGCAGTGGAAATGCTGATACCACGAGGTATCTTACTGTGAAGACTGTATGGGAGCTGCTGAATCACAGCCTGAACCTCTGGTCGATCACCTGAGCGCTGATCAGCCCTGGGAACACAGTGAAGGCAATGCGCTGTGCTGCTGGAGGGGATGGAGCCTGGCTGCGCCTCTCCTGGACCCTATTTAAGAGCTGACTGCCATTGGGGAAGGGTCTCTTTTGGAGATCCCTCCTTTGGAGCTTTCCAGTGAGCCCAGGATAAGGGTAAGCCCTTTATCTCTTCTTTTTGGTGTAATAACCTGCTTAGCCAAACTCTCTTGTATGTTTCTTAATTATAACACCTGGATCATCATTGATTATACAAAAGACTAAAGAGATTAAATGAGAACTTAAGTCACAGAAAAGCATTCCAACTCACTGCTCCATCACAATATTATTTATTGGAAGAGTCACAGAACTTTTATTTATATATTTTGTAAATAATATAATAAAGTATATTTATTTCTATTTAACTAGACATATGTAAATAATATAGTATATTTATTTCTATTTAATTGAGGCATATGTAAATAATATAATGTATTAATTTATATTTAATTAAGGCATATAACTTCAGAATTAACTTAAATCCTTATCATACAAAAGGTCTGCTGGTGGTGGCTTCAGAAGGACCTTTCCTAGTGTGAACTTCTTGGCTCTGAACTGCTCCAGCTCTCCAGCCGTTAGTTCCCTCCTCGGTGTGTGTAACTGCCCCGCTCTGATGCCGTGTGGATGCAGGAGGTGCAGACGCGGCGCTGTGTGCAGAGGCACCGGCAGTCGGTGCGGCCAAAGCACTGCTTGCACCCGGGTGAGAAGGTTCTGTAGCTGCCTTGGGAGCAGCGACAGCAAGCGGAGCGGTGCTGGAAGGATTTGCCGCAGCAGGGCTCGCAGGTCCCAGAAGCCCAGAAGTCCACAGCCAGCGGCCGTTCCAGGAGCGTTAAGTGAGGAGCGGGCTGCGGATGGAGCTGCAGAATCCCCAGTCCCAACGGGATGGGGACAGCTGTGGGAGGACGTCACCCCAAGGGCAGGAGGACTGGAGGCAGCAGCAGAGCTCCCCACAGCTGGAGCGCTTCCAGATGAGACGCTGGGATTTGCAAGGACAAGCGGGCAGCACCACTGCTGCTGTTGGCTGGAGAGCCTGCAGTGAGGAAATGGATAGGAAGGCTGAGGATGGGTGCACCTGCCATACTGAAACACTGTTGCGTTTCAGTGCTGCAGAAGAACGCTTATCAGCGCCTGTTTAATTGCTGGTTCCTTATGCAGAAACTTACTTGGGAACCCCATGCTTGGGGCTTACTGTCCTCCCAATCCAAGAGAAGGTAATGGAGGAGTGACCACTTTCTCTCTCCAAAGTAGCTGAAAAAGTTCCAAATACATCCGTGAAAACTACATTCCAACACAGGTAAGTGTCTTTCAATTCATGCTTAAAGCAAAAACCCACGTGTGCCGACCAACTGAATGTAACTGAGAAACTGATCCAAATGCTGGCCACGAGCAATGGCTACTTTAAACAAAATGCTCTCAGGCTACTGTCTGCAAACATCCTAGAAGCAGGAATCTGTTGACTGACAGGCAAAAAGTAATTGCAATCACCAAAACCCCTGGAGCTCTCATTCTCCTCTCCCTTGTTCTAGTTTGCTTCGTGACTCTATCTGTATCTGCTTTGGCTCAGTCTGCTCTCTGAGTGCAGAACAATCATCCATGCTGAAGTCTGAACCCTGAGCTCTGCCTAAATGGGAATCCTAAGAAAACCTTCACTCGATATTTAAGAGAAAAGCAATATCAGGAACAGAAGTACTTTATCTTTCCTTAACACTTACCATCGATGCTGTTCTCCAGGCATTTAAAGCCTTCAGCTCCTGCAGCCTGTTTCCCCATTGTTGCACATACTGATGGACAGTGTTTATCTAAATGTGGGAAAACACAAACATGCTTTTGTTAAGCATGGCTTTTGTTTTTTTCTTATTTGGGTCCCTTTCCCCCCCTTTCCCCCCCTTTGCCTTCTTTATAAGGGGGAACAAGAGCGATCTGAGCTACTGCAAGGAAATTTCAGACTGGACAATTCAGGTCTTGCCCCACTTTATGAGCAGAAACTCCTGCTTTGGATAATACGTTTTGTACCTGCATCATTGGTGAGGCCTGTGCCACGCAGTTATCAGAAAGGGGCAGGGAGAATCATAGACCTGTTTGAGTCAGAAGGGACCTTTAAAGCCATCTGACCCAACTCCCCTGCAGTGAACAGGGTCACCTATGGCCACATCAGGTTGCTCAGTTATGGCAAAGCCTTCAGACCAGCAGCTCCTGCAGTTTCTCCCTGCACAGAAAAGTGAATGTATGAGGGCATTGGTATTCACTGAGTCAAGAGTGGCTGCCTGAAGAACAGGAACCACTGCTACCCTGAGCTTGTCCACAGAAAGCTCAGTTGTTCTGAATACTTACGTAGTATCCTGTGCTCTCCATCGCACTGCAGTTATAATAGGCCAGGTGCAGCTCCTCAGGGGAGATCTCTGGAAAGCTTGCAGGGAGGCAAACAATCAGCATGCTCCAAAGGGAATACAACAAAAATACAAAATTGCCCTCTGGAGTTACACAAGAAACTGCCAATGCGACCACTTTCCTGAAAAAATGAAAATGTAAACTAATGGCAAAGCCGACTGCGTTCCAAATGCCTGCAGGAGCCGAGTGCTGGGCATTTGCATTTCTGCTTCCTTAATTTTCCTGAGAGGAGCTTGCTCCACAAACATCACTCAGCTGATCTCCAAATGTCATCTCCTCAGGAGGCTTTGGGTAACAGAACTGCACCCACAGCACTGCTGCTGCCATGGGCTGTAACTGTCCTTTGCTGGGTTTTTCCTTGTCACCTTGACTTGAAGCACTGAAGATGACTCATTAGTCCTTAATAGAATACAGCCATTACCAAAATCAACATGTAGAACAATATTAACAGATAATTACCACCCAGCTACTCATCTGGAACTTGTTTTATTTTCTCACTTCAGAGAAATCACAAGTACAGATTCATCAGTTTTACAAGTACTTTAAATATCAAAGTGATAATGAGCACTGGAAGTGAATTGCAGAGTCAATTAGCTTCTAATTCAGCTTCTAATTACTGGAGGTGGGCTTGGCAGCCAAAGAGCCAATCCAGTTCCTAGCTATACTAGAAAACTTGCACTTAGCCAGCTGGGCCTTGCCTGGAACTTGCCACTCATTTACTCCTAAGACACAGAAACATCGTGTTGAATGCTGAACTTGAGTAGAGTTTATTCCAGCTATCCCCAGAAATCTCTTCTTTTTATGCTTTTATTTGCTTTTTATTTTTAGAAAAGAAAAAGAAAAAGAAAAAAAAAAGAAAAAAAAAGCCTGAGGAAAAGGGAGAGGCTTTTTTTTTTTTTTTTTTTGTCTTTTCAGAATCCTTCCTGCAGTAAAGACTTGGGAGAAGTTGCAACTGTGCTGCACAGTTCTCTGATCAATGGAAAGAAGATGCCTGCATGTTTTATGTTCCTGATTTCCTAGAACTTCTCAAAAATGTAATTAACATACGGTAATGAAACACTGCTTGGTAACTGGGTGTCTGTGCTCTACATTCGTGTTCCTGTGGCTCCTGACAAGTGTCTGTCAAAATGAGGAAGGAAGAAGAGCATCTTGTACAGATGCTATTTATGATTTAATATTTACTACTGTCACAGGCACATTGAAATCTGCTGGAGAATGCAAAAGCAGCTGCATTCCACCATTTCAGAAGCAGATTGTTTATCAGACACCTGGTTTGAAGCCCAGTAACTCTGCAAATCATCTGTGTGTGTCTTGGAAAACAGGGAATGAGATAGATGACACCAAGCTTTTCTCTGCAGGTTAGAGCAACTGTGAGGTTTAACAAAACTGCTCACTTTGTATTCACAGAGTAAATGAGAATCAATTCACCAAGAGCAAAAATGAGCTCAGGGAGTAAGGACAGCAATATTAATATTTATTCAGTGCATCCTGTGGAGCTGTGTTGACTCTTCTGGACTGGGAGCAAATAAGAAAATTCATTGCATGGTTGCATTAGATGCCTGGAGCAGAAGCAATCATTTTCCATCCCAGTGCTGCCCAGAAGACTAATTCAGTAAGTGGAAAGCTGCAGGAGACTTCCTTAGAGTAACTCCCCCAGGCTGAGACATGAGTCAGGACAAGGCATGCAGTGATGTCACTGCCTGCATTGCCTCATGGCAGCACGTGGCAGCCACCTTTGGTACCCATTGCCATCCCTGGCCATTTAATGCCGCCTTGTGAAAACCGAAATTCTCCTTGGAACTCGTACATCTAAGGTGAGACATAGTGCCCTAGATCGTAATAAATCACTCGGGCACTGATGTGATACAATTCCAGTTTTATTGTGCTATCAGTTCTTGCCTAGGATAAAGCATGGCAAGGTGGCTTTTTTCCTATCACACAGGACAAGCTGCAACCCTGAGAATTTGGCAATGAAGAGGAGCTTATCGGTGTATCAGTCACTGCAACACTCTCAAGTCAGAGAAAGCATTTTTAATTTCTGCTTAGTGGAGCCACACCACATTTTCAGTATAGGCTGGGATTCCTTTATAAAGAATTTAAGCCTTTCCATAAACAAACTTTTCCTGCTTAATAGTCTTTAGCCCACATATGGCCCTGCCTGTAAAGCACAGAGAAAAACAGGCACCAGCATGCCTGAGGATATCCAGTGCCATGCACAGTGACTGCTCCTTTGTGTATGTATGCTTAAATCATGGCAGGCACCAGACTCCTCTTTCTAAGTCACCCAGTATTGCCTTTAAACACTATCCCAAAGGTCTCGGCCCTTGGGCACTGCCACAGTGGAAAAGGTAAAATTACTGTAACAGCTGGTGATAATCTAGCTTCCCCAGATTCACCTCAGATCGTGTTTAATCTGTGGTGCCACTGGTCACTGCTTTGCTTTGCCTGGGTAATAGGTCATTTCTGAAAGGGTTAAAAAATGGTGAATGAACCCCAGGTGCCCTATCTTTACTCAAAGGGACCGTCTTCTCATTTTGACAGATACACAAAGCTGAAACTTGGTTCCACTTCCCACCTACAGATTTCCACGCAGGAGAGCCACATTTGGGGGATATGGGGGGGCAGGGGGGACATGGGGGGATTTAAGGAGGGTATGGGGGGGGTTGAGAGGGAAAGGGGGGATGGGGAGGGAAAGAAGGGACAGGGGAGGGAGGGATGATATGGGTGGGGGGGGATGGGAAGGGTATGGGAGGATGGGGGGGCATAAGGGTGGGGGGGTATGGAGACATGCAGCATATGGGGGGGTAGGGGGGATAGGGGGAATAAGGGGGGATATGGGGGGGAGGAAATGGGTGGGTGGGCGGAGAAAGGGGAAATGAGGGGCATATGGAGGATAGGGGAGATATGGGGGGATATAGGGGGGTGGGGAGGGATGGGGGGGATGTGGGGGTGGGGAGGATGGGGGGATTGGGGGAGTAAGAGGGGAATGGGGGATGTAGGGGGGTGGGGGGAGAAAGGAAAATATGGGGGGATGGGGGGAGGGAGGGGAATATGGGGAAATGGGGGGTATGGGGCATACGGGGGGGATGAGGGGATGGGGGAAATAAGGGGGTGGAGGGTTTGGGGACATTTAGGGGGCGTATGGAGGGGGTTGAGAGGGAAAGGGGGGGTTGGGGGGATGGGGGGGACGGGGGAGAATGGAGGGGGGGTGGGGAGATATTGGGTGTGGGGGGGTATGGGGGGAATATGGGGGGGATAAGGGTGGGTGGGTGGGATGGGGGATGCAGCGTTTGGGGGATAGGGGGAATAAAGGCGGATATGGGGGGATGGGGGAGTATGGGGAAATGGGGGATATGGGGGGGTGATGGGGGGATGGAGGAGAGTATGGGGGATATGGGGGCGATGGGGGGGCTATGTGTGGGAATGAGGGGAAATGGGGGGGCTGTGGGAGATAGGGGAGATATGGGGGGTATGGGGGATGGGGACGAGGAGGGATGGAGGGAATGGGGGGAATGGAGGGGTAAGAGGGGATGGAGGGTGTAGGGGGTTGGGGGGAGAAAGGGGGATTTAAAGGGGCATGGGGGGCATGGGAGGGAATATGGTGAAATGGGGGTTGTGGGGGATAGGGGGGATGGGCAGGGGATGGGGGGAAATAAGGGGGTGGAGGGTTTGGGGTGGATTTAAGCTGTGTGAGGGGGGTTGAGAGGGAAAGGGGGAGTTGGAGGGATGGGGGGGTGGGGGGGATGGGAGTTATGGGGGGGAATAAGGGTGGTGGGGGGGGTTGGGGGGATGCAGCATATGGGGAGTTGCTAAAAGAAGACGTGTGCAGATTCTTCTATCTGGCTGCTTTATACGCCAGCAGCAGACATTAAGAGAGATGGCTGCAGAGCACAGGCTGCATTTCATGGTGTGCATTTCCAGTGTGGCTCTAACAGTGCGCTCTCCTAAGGATCGTCATTTAGGTCTCATTAGCTCTTGTTAAAAGATATGATTTCAACTTTCGCCATTAGATGTACAAATATGTTATTGACACCTTGTAGTCCAACATCTCTACAGCAGCATTTCTAACTGCAATCTAAAAAAACTACAATGGAAAGAACCTCTGCATGCACTAAAAAGCACATAGAGCTTAAAGGTACGTTAAGAAAGCAGGGATTTTTACACTTCCCCTCTTGCCTATCAACTTAGAGTAGCGACATCAACAATATCTGAAACAGTAGGAAAGGATTATAAATGCTGGTGCTCAGTGACAGTAATAGTGACCAGAATGTCTGAATTACAGCAACAGAAACTTTTTACATGGACAGTGCACAATTTTTACATGAGAAAATTCATGCAGCTGCTGCTGTGACCAATATATGGATAAGCAGCCCTTAAAGTACTTGAGATAAAGTGCTGCCGAAAAGGATCAATAAGAGGGACCCAGGAGAAATAACAAAGGGATCTATGGAGAAAACACTGGGAGGAAAGAATTACAGTGGGCCTGTTTAGTAGCTGATATCCTGCAAAGTATATTTCTCCTGAAAAACATCAGAGACACAGGCATCACTTTATACAAATGAAGAGGCAATGAATTACAAACTGTAATTTCTTTGTCCTTTGAGGAGGCTCTTTGTCGATCTGTAGGACCTGCATTTACACTACATGAGGCCAATTTCCACGTGCTGGAGTTTTCCCTCCTGCTGCTTTCATTCTTCCTGCCTGTTCTGCTTTGCCTGAAGGAGAGAAGGGGAGTTAATGAGCTGCATTTAAGATATACTTTCCCAGCAGCCAAATAATTGTGATTATTGTTCTTAGTTTTGACTCAGATATTCAGGCATGTGTAAGACTTAGGTTCATACACCTGGGTTTGCTTGATTCCTATTTCAAAACCCACAGCCACCTGCAAAGCACCCAATACAAATTATGGATAGTGTTTGCAGTGTTTGCCTTTATCTGGTGCTGAAGCAGCTGCTGAAACGTTGTCCACTCTCCAAATCCCTGAGTGGAGCTGCATTGCACAGAGGATTTCTCCTCGGAGCAGAACTTCCCACCAAACACAAAAATGCATGACCTCATAGGCCACACTCTCTTCTGCATGCAAGTGAAGCAAGAAGGGAAGCAGGGGCACCCAGCACTGCCATCGACTCATCTCTCCACAGCATTCGTCCTCCACTCAGTTCTCCATTCAGCTCCTCACCCCCGTGGGAGGAACAGGGTTTTCTGGGAGCCTGAGACCACTGCTGCCGTGGATGAATACGTTGGATAAGCCAAGTTCTCCTTCCTGCATGCTCCCCAGTGTTCTAGCAGGTGCCCCACTCCACACAATTCCCTTGCTGCCCTCAGTCCAGCTCTCTGTGAGTATGGGGTAGTGTGGCGGTGAGGAAGAATGCTTAGGAAGAGATTTGTTAACAAAGGCAAGTTACACCTAATGCCCCTTGCAGCTGCAACACTTTGCATTTGAACTGTCAAGGATCTGATCTCTTGCCCCCTGGTATGTGCTGCATCTTCAGAGGTTGATGCTGTGTGGCATGAGGTTGTCTCAGCCCTTCATTGTTTAAGCTGGAGAGCTCTGAGGTGAGGCTGGAGCCTCTCAGCCCATTCTGATAGCACCTTGCCTGATTCAGACCACATACAGACCACCTGATCAAGGGGAGGCTGTTGACGAGGCTTTCTTGCTCCAGATGCGTGAGATGTCTGGCTCACAGGCTCTTGTCCTGGTGGGGGACTTCAACCATCTGGACATCTGCTGGGAAAACCACACGGCGAGCTGCAAGAGCTCCAGAAGGCTCTTGGAATCCATTGACGATAGCTTTCTGGTTCAGGTATTGGACAGACCGACCAGAGGTGAAGCATTGCTAGACCTGCTGCTCACCAATGCCGAGGAGATCATTAAAGGCGTCAAGGTTGGAGGCTGCCTGGGCTCCAGCGACCATGCCCTGGTTGAGTTTGTGATCTCAAGCGATGTGGGCCTGGCAAAGAGCAGGATCAGGACACTGAACTTTAGAAAAGCAGACTTCAAGCTACTCAATGGATTGCTGGCCAAGATCCCCTCAAAGACAAGGATGTTGAGGAGAGCTGGCGGCTCTTCAAAGATGCCCTCCTGGAAGCACAAGAGGTCTCCATTCCTCTGAATAAGAAAGTGGGCAGGCAAGGTAGGAAACCGGCATGGCTCAGCAAGGACCTGCTGAGAGAACTGAGGGCGAAGAAAGGGGTGTACAAGCTCTGGAAACAAGGCTGTGTCACCTGGGAAGAGTACAGGGACGCCGTCCAGACTTGCAGACGTGGGATCAGGGAAGCCAAGGCGCAGGCAGAACTGAACTTGGCAAGGGACGTGAAAAACAATAAGAAAACCTTCTACAGGTACATTGGCCAGAAGAGACAGGCCAAAACGGGCGTACCTACTTTGGTAAATTTAAAAGGAGAACTGGCTTCAACAGATGAAGAGAAAGCTGAGGTGCTGAATGAGTTCTTCACCTCGGTCTTCACTGGTGGCCAGGATTCTAGTCTTTTTCCCGTCCCTGAACCCTGCATCCCCAAACCTCTATGTGGGGACCAAGGAGGTAAATCCCTCCCCACTGTAAGGGCAGAGCAAGTCCGAGAGTGCCTCCTTAGACTGAATGAATACAAGTCTATGGGGCCAGATGGCGTGCATCCCAGGGTCCTGAAGGAGCTGGCTGAGGTGGTTGCCGAGCCGCTCTCCACCATATTTGAGAAGTCGTGGCTGTCAGGTGAGGTCCCGGATGACTGGAGGAAGGGTCACGTCACTCCTATATACAAGAAGGGGAGCAGGGAGGACCCGGGGAACTACAGGCCGGTGAGTCTCACCTCCATGCCTGGGAAGATGATGGAACAGATCCTCCTGGACAACATGCTCGATCACATAAAGAATGAGCATGTGATCCGAAACAGCCAGCACGGCTTCACCAAGGGAAGGTCATGCCTGACTAATCTTGTGGCCTTCTATGATGGAGTGACAGCATTGGTGGACGAAGGGAAGGCGACCGATGTCATTTACCTGGACCTGAGCAAGGCCTTTGACATGGTCCCCCACCACATCCTCATCTCCAAATTGGAGGGAAGTGGATTTGATGGGTGGACGACCCGATGGATAAGCAATTGGTTGAAAGGCTGCAGACAGAGGGTGGTGGTCAATGGCTCTATGTCCAGGTGGAGGCCGGTAACAAGTGGTGTCCCCCAAGGGTCTGTCTTGGGACCGGTGCTCTTTAACATCTTTATTAATGACATCGATGAGGGAATTGAGTGCACCCTCAGCAAGTTTGCTGACGACACCAAGCTGAGTGGTGCAGTTGATACGGTGGAAGGAAGGGATGCCATTCAGAGGGACCTCGACAGGCTGGAGGGCTGGGCTCGGGTGAACCTGATGAGGTTCAACACGGCAAAGTGCAAGGTTTTGCATTTGGGCCGGAAGAACCCCAGGCACCCGTACAGGCTGGGAGGAGTGGTCCTTGAGAGCAGCTCAGCAGAGAAGGACCTGGGGGTCCTGATGGACGAGAGGCTTCACATGAGCCAGCAGTGCTCTCTGGCAGCTCGAAAGGCAAATGGGATCCTGGGCTCCATCAGGAGAGGGGTGGTCAGCAGGGACAGGGAGGTGATTGTCCCTCTCTACTCGGCTCTTGTGAGGCCCCACCTGGAGTACTGTGTCCAGGTGTGGAGCCCTCAGTACAAGAAAGACATTGAGATTTTGGAAAGGGTCCAGAGGAAGGCGACTGAGATGATCAGGGGGCTGGAGCACCTCCCCTATGAGGACAGGCTGAGGGAGTTGGGCTTGTTCAGCCTGGAGAAGAGGAGGCTGCAGGGTGACCTCATGGCAGCCTATCAATACCTGAAGGGAACCTACACCCAGGAGGGGAGTAAACTCTTCAAAAGGGCTGACAACAGCAGGACTAGGGGAAATGGATCCAAGTTGAAGGAGGGAAGATTTAGGTTGGATGTTAGGGGGAAGTTCTTTACAAGGAGAGTGGTTAGGCCCTGGAACGGGCTGCCCAGGGAGGTTGTGGATGCCCCGTCCTTGGACGTGTTCAAGGCCAGGTTGGACGGGGTCCTGGGCAACCTGATCTGAATGTGTACGTTTGGTAGCCCTGCTAGGCAGGGGGGTTGGAACTACATGATCCTTGAGGTCCCTTCCAACCCAGGTGATTCTGTGATTCTGTGATTCATCTCAGGGGTCGGGACCTGAGCACAGAAATGTAAGAAATTCAATAGATATATAAAATGCTCACCCACCATAACAAGGCTTCCCTCTTCCATTGAGCCAGAAGAAAGAGGGAGGGGAAAATAAAAAAAAAAAAGAAAAAAGGAAAAACATCACTTCTGCCACTTAAAAAAGTCTGTAGAGCTGTAACAGGAGAACTGAACAGATTTCCCTCTCAAAGGTTTTCCAGTGGGATTTGTTTCATCTCTTGCATTTTGCATTCTGCTCCAGCCTTAAGCAGAAAACACACAGCTGCAGAGCACAGTGTGTCAGCAGTGCACTAGCAGAGCTGCAGCTGATTGCCTGCTCAAAGTGCTGCCCAGCCACAGCTCCAGCCCTGCATCCAGATGGTCTGCAGGGCTGAGAGGGGCTGTGAACAGCCACAGTGCTGGGAGGAGGGGCTGTGCCCAGCTCCCACCCTCATCTTTGGCCCTAGCTGTTCTGAGAGCTACAATGTTGGCACTTTGTCTACCTTTTTTTTTTTTGCGTCATGCCAGAGCACTCCATTGTTAGATCAGCAAATGGATTCTGTAGGACCTGTCGCGAAGCAGATGGACAACCTTAACTTTTCTGGAACACTTTACCTCTGGGAAGGGGGAGGTGCACACAGGGCACTGTGCACTACAGCTGCTCAGCACATTGCTTTAGAAAGAGAGGAAAGAGAGGATTGTCTAAAATAAAATTCCACTCCAGATCTCTGCCTCCGAGATTCGTGTATTTTCCATATGCTTGTCTTTTTTTTCTTTACAGCTATATTTCACAGAAAACAAAACAAAAAGATCCTGTCCTATGACACAGAATGATCTGTCTCCCACAGACCAAGAATTTTACAAGATTTACATGGAAAGCATCGGTGAGCGAAGGTCCCTGTTCTACAAGTCACCCAGACATCCAACTATGAATTCTTTCAATGGCAATCAGGCGCACTGCTATAGAAACGGGCTTACAAAATAGGGCTTCATAGTCCTGGATATTGCAAGCATTAGATCCATATGGGTTGAACTCCCTAAGAAAGTCACATAAGCAGAAGTACACACGAAAATAGAACTTATTTTAGTTCAAACTCTGGTACATAAATACAGGAAGGTTTTATGGTTGTTAGGATCTTATGCTTTCATGACACTACAAAACGTCATAGGAAAACAGCAAAATCCTAGCAGTTTTCATTAACAGATTCTTAAAAAAAAAAAAAAAAAAAAAGGGAGGGGGGTGGGGACTTTAAAGTAGGATAGAACAGAACACTACAAAAGGAAACTTGTGAAGGTATATCAGCTTTGTGAGAACCTGTAATAAACAATGTGGATTGCTCATATCTGAGTCCATACAAGGACCCAGTCGGACCGAGAGTGCTGGAAGGAAGCTCGTGCTGCACAGAAGCTGCAAGGAAGTTCAGGCTGCAAGAAGTGCTGCGCTGAAAGAAGCAACCCCGTGTGGAGTCCTGCTTTTCTCTGGATAAGGAACAGCTCCAAGGTGGATGGAATGTATTCAGGGGTCTCTTGAGGGGTTTTTGCAGGGTAGGTACAGAATTTGTTAAAATTAGGACTAGTTTGTCTCATTGCCTTTTTGTGTGTTTCGATTTGTGTTTCACACTTGTTGCAGTGTATACAAAAATGATACAGGATGCTTATGAACCGTGCCTTCTTTGTTAATAAGGAAGGGGGAGATGTGGGGAAAGATGTAACTGTGAGCAAGTCAGCCAAGAGTCTATCAGACTCCTTGATGGAGCCTATCACCGTGAAACCTTGGGAGTCTGGAGTGTAAGACTGAGAGCAAATGGGCTCTGTTTGCGTCTAAGGGCAAACAGGAGGTTGTGACCGTATGCACTGTTAACCTTATCACACTTAAGAAACCTTTCATCCTTTATCACTATTGTTTGGGAGAAGCTGGGCCAATTAACTGAGGAGGGGGACAGCATTTTCCTGCTTGTAAGTGAATGGTACATCAGATGTGTGTTGAACACCATAAAGCAGAACTATTCGGAGAACAATTCTGATGCTACAAGAAACCGTGCGAGCATTGGCGCCCGAACAGGGACCCGAAGCCGGGCCCGACTTGAAGACTGACCGCTCCGGAGCACGCTGAGAAAAGCGTGGCAGGTGCCGAGAAAAGCATGGAGCACGCTGAGAAAAGCGTGGCGCTGAGAGAAGCGTGGCACACGCTGAGAAAGGGCGCAGAACACGCTGAGAAGCACGGCAGACGCGGAGAGAAGCGCCACAACCTGAGGATTCATCGACCCGACAGCTCGGAGTGCCTTTCTCCGGACCGTTGCCGTGGGGATTCATGTGAGCTCCGAACAAAAGAACGTCCGAGTTACTTTGCAGATTGTTCAGAAAAAATGGGAAAAGACGGTGCCCGCTGCCGTTTTACAGCAGGTGCTGCTCTGGGCTGCCAAGAGTGACCCCTCGATCGCAAATCAGACCATTTACGACCCCGAAGTAGGGGACCGGGTCGGGGTGAAGCTATGGGACGCTGCTGCTGCGGGTGGTAAGACAGCGTTCGGGGAGCTGCAGACTCGGAGAAAGCTCTTTGAAGCGCTAAAGAGCCACTGAAGATCGCAGTCTGACAGCCCCAGTCTGCCTGAAGGCGAGGGAGCGGCTGGTTGCTCTGCAGACCAGCCCACGATACCATCGGCTGCCCGGCCTCCGCCGTCGGGTGGGATTTTCACTGCCGGAATCAGGTGAACGGGAATGCTCATTTCCCACTGATAACCTGGGGGAGAGGAAGAATCTTGGGGATATCCTGTACTGGTTATTGTCACTGTCTTTGTGATTGGTAAATGCTTATGGCAATGAAAGTGTAAATGTAAATGGCAGATGGAAATGTAATGGTTAATGGTATACGGAAGTGGAATTGTTAACAGTGCGCAGAAGTGTGAATGTTAGTGCTGTATGGAAGTGCAAACATCAGTGCTGCATGGAAGTGGAATTAGGAATGGTACATGGAAGCGTAACTGAGGGTACAAATAGTGGAACTGTGAAAAACAAAACAACGAAGACAAAAATCAGCACAAAGTTTCAAGAAGAGCAGCGGGTTAAAATATTCAAGTCTGTGATCTGCTCCAGCCAAAGCAGATCAGTGCCGGCAAGAGAACGCATCCCCGCACTGCTCCTCCCCCCGCTGGTAACCAGAACGCAAACGAGGCGTTAATGGCGAGTGGGGACGAAAACAAAAGACTGGAAGCGAGAAGAGCCTTGATCTGCAGAGATGTAGGAAACTCGGTATCCCAGTGTCAGCACGGGAAGCCTGAGGAGGGAGGAGCTGAGAGAAGGGCTCTAGGACCCAGAGATCTCCGCAGGAAGAGCTGGGAGGGGGGGCTGGCAGGGCCCAGGAGGGTTCTGCCCTCACTGAACAGAAGAGCAGCTTGTGCCAAAAGCGGCGCTGCGTCTGGTAACAGATGCGATAGCAGTGAAGGGTGGAGAAAATGAAGCTGAGAAAGGAATGACAGCAAGGTGTGGAATTCGTAGCAAACGCTGAAGCAAAATGTGGTGTTCTTACTGCAGTAAGTGATGAGTTTGTAACCAGACGGGAAACCACTGGCAAAAGTGAGGAGGTTTGCTTTGTTAAACGTTTGCAATCTAGTATAGTTAAACAGGTAGCCATACACAGATTGTTGTACATGCCAAATTAATCCAAACCTTGACTAGGCATGATTTACTAAAACAATGCCACAGCCGATATACAAAGGTCTGGGCTCTCAGCTGCAGAGGGCAGCAGTAACCTTCCCACTGAAATGTGGCAGGTCTCCCAGTAAAGAAATACTCACGGGTGGACTGTGCATGCCCTTCAAGGCTCAAACAGGCTCAGAAGATCTTGAGAGGATCTTAAGTAAAATTGCACCCAAGTGAACTAGGAGAACATGAGGGTTTCTGCCTCCAAGGAAACAGACACAACTTACATGCCCAATGCTTACACATTTTCTTACTCCTCTTGTCTGGCCACCTTGTGACAATACGCCCTGTTTAGTGTTTATTTCTTACATTTGTATTATTTGTTGAGTAATAGCTTCCAGCATGTGTGCCCAAGCAGAGAGCAGTTATTGAGTGAGGTGGTCAGAAGGGCAGCAGCTCCTGGCTGGCCACATGCAGGGGTTTCTCAGCCATGTTTGCCAGCGAGGTGTGAGCACAGCTCCTGGGGGTAATTTTTGGTCACAGAGCCCTGCAGTGCCCGGAACAAAGCCAGCAGCCCGGCCCTACAGAGACCCATGCCAGGTGGGGCTGGGGCTGCAGCAGCCCCTGCCTCTTCCCAGTCCTAGCAAACAGCAAGTCAGTCCAACAGCTCTGCTTACAGGAGAACCCGAATTTACTTCAGGCACGTGGTCCTGGAATCTGGAAAACCCTGATGTCTCCAGGTGCAGGCAGTACTGGCAAGCATCGACATCAGATGGTTTATACACCTGAGCTGCCTAACAGGAAAGGAATGGTGCCATTGTGTGCCTAAACTGAGCCCATCAGGCAGTTGTAAGGTAGTTGAGTCCTCAGAGTCCAAAGTGAATGGAAATTTGCTACCACACTCCATGAGTGGTTAAGGTAACTTAGTTTCAGCAAGTTTTGCATTAGTAATAATGGAAAAAAAAAAACAAAAAAACACCCAAACAATTATGATAGGTGCTGCAAAAGAAACTCCTCTTCATCTTTTGGATGGAAAGTCAATGACTGTGTGCAATTTCCCCTGTAAAGGTGCGGGGCCCTCTTCCACTCCACTGTCTCTGCTGTCTGGCACAACGGGAGAGCTGCTGTGGCCTCGTGTCCGTGCCTGTGCCTCCTCCAGGGTGAGCAGCTTTGTGGGAGGAAAAGAAACTCACAGGGACTCGGGCCACAATTAAGAACTGTGTCCTGTAAAGCAAAAGCACAGATCAGAGGAGGATCAGCAAGCAGCAGCACAGCCATCACAGCTCTGGGGGAGGTGCTGTGTTTTTCTAAGGCTTGGTTATCCCAGCTACAGCAGGATGATGTCAAAACAACCATTTTGTCACAGGTATGTTTATGGCAAAGGACAGACATAAGTGAGAGCAGCTTACTGTATTTAAGCAAGCAAACAAAACTCCTAAAAAGTGAGGACAAGTCAGTCAGAAACCTTCACTGCCATACTTGAATCAATCTTCATCTGCATGCAAAATAATGTCATGATAACGACAGTTTTCTTCTTATGAGGTCTGGATTTGCTCTCAGCATCCAGCAACAGGAAACGCTGCACACGACTGCAGCAGCTGCAACCCAGCGTGCAGGTGGACACAGAGAACTGAATCTGGCCGTGCCTTGCTCCCGGCCTGCTTACAGCCTATGCTTGTTTTTGCAGACAAACATTTAGATTTCTACCACAGTAGCCCACAGTGCCAGCTGCCAGGATCTCTGAAGCCTCTCAGTGCAGGGCAGTGCAGGTGAGCGTGAGGAGTCTGCTCTAAGAGCTGTCCCTGTTTGTCCTTTGTGTGCTCACAGGGGCTGCCTTGCCAGAGCAGTATTGCCAAGCTTAGCTGATCCTCTGTGACATCCCCTGACCCTTCTGCTTGTGGGAAAGAAGACAATGTGAACGTCTGAATCATTAAACAACTGGCCAAGGTGATATGCTCCGTTCTACAGCCTGGATCATCACATGGCTCAGGTGCTTTGCATGTCCATCTTTCCCTGGCAAAGCTCAGCCTGCTGTGGGCTGTTCCTGTTCAATCAAGCTTACCCCTGCATCCTGCTGACATGAAAACTGCCTTCGAGTAGGAACAAAAGCTGCACTTACAGCAACTGTGCTATAAAAAGAAGAGCAACACTTGTATCAAATGGCAAGCAGCAAGTATTCTGGAAAAGCAGTTATCTATACTCCACCAGTGGCAATAACTGCAGTGACTGCAAATCTCATTGGAAGGTCGGGGTACCAAAGCAGATGGAACAAACTTAGCGCTCCTTTGGAATAATAATTGTTTGTGCTCTTCACACTTACTTAACAAGCAGAGGAAACTTTCTTCCTGGTGCAACTCTCTTTCTTTCCACTGGACCAGGTGCACTTATGGTCTTATAGCAGTCACTCAAGGACAGCTGTAGGTTCCAGGGCTGAGCACAAACACCTTGGAGTTATTTCCTCACTCTTAGCACCTAAGCTGTGGCTCATCCTAAAGCCTCTGCTGTGCAGGCAGAGAACTGGGCAACAGCTGCAGGGCCCGTGCAATCTTTGCTGTGCAGCTGGACAGCCCTGCTGATTAACTTACAGAGACTGTGCAGAAGAAACAACCATGAAAGCAGCTGTCAGAATATCTCCCATTAAGAGCAAGACTTCTGTTTCTCAGCATCAATGCTAATGAATACCTAGAGCCTTCTTTAAATCTGCTGTTTGCCATTTGTCTTCTAAGATGCTTGTAAGGATCACGCACTGTGTTGTACTGCAAGACAGCTCAAGTGGGAAAGCACACCGAAGCATTGAAGAAAGTGATTTTAGAAGGAAAAGAGAGAGTAGGGAGAAAGATTTAAGTTACTCTGTGCAGCTTGTCAGTGTGTGGACCTAACAGCAGCAGCCAAACTTTCAGCTGTATGTTCTCGTAGAGCATCCCTGACTTCCCAGAAAGATACTGGTAGCCACATTTGCCATATTCTTACATCAGTCCAGAAGTCTGTTGTCTCCTCAACAGTAAAAGCATATGTGAAGTAGATTTTGATGGCATGACTGGAGCAACTACCTTGCCTAACAAGTACTCTCTACCTCACTACTCTCTTAACAGCACAGGTAAAAGCAACATTATTTTCTCCCCGTGTTACTTTCTGCGTCTGTAGAGAGACCTTCTGAAATACGTCCCAAGTGTCAGAGAAAAATTCTTGAAACTTCTCAAGAAAACAACTGTATCAGAGAAGAAAAAGTATGAATAACATTTTATTTGAATTTTCTGTGACGGTTTGGATTTCTCTTCTTCAACAGGGCATTAGCCTCCTACGACCAGGAAGAATATGTTGGAAGAAGTGTCTACTACTGGAAGAAAACTTTGTTTAGCTTGAAAACTATCAAAAAGCGCAGAAGTATTCCTGAACCTGCTGATCCTCTCTTCAAGCATTTCCATACTGTGGACATCCAGATACTGATGGATTATTCAAAGAGGAGAGTAAGAGGGGTTAGAGGAAAAGTAAGTAAGGGGGTAAGAGGAAAAAGATGGCATGGCTAAAGACTGAATCCTTTATTCATGTGAACAATACCACTTTAATACATGGAAACACTTATGTGAGTAAAACTCTCAGCAAATGTTTTAGGAGAACTTTGTGTCTTCTAACTTCACATTTTCTCTTACATCTCTTCATTTACCTCCATCAGCATTAGCAGCAGTACTAATATTGGTTGGTGTGCTGTAGTATCATTCACTCACAATTTTCATGTACTTCTATGGATAGCGGAAGAGTTACTGAACTCATGTAGTCCCTACAGTGAATGCTCAGATCTTTCAGGAAGGCCTGGTTGTGGATGCCCCATCCCTGGAGGTGTCCAAGGCCAGGCTGGATGGGGCCCTGGGCAGCCTGGGCTGCTATGAAATGTGGAGGTTGGTGGCCCTGCCTGTGGTGGGGGTTGGAGCTTCGTGATCCTTGAGGTCCCTTCCAACCCGGGCCATTCTATGATTCCATGATTCTGTGACTCCGGGCCATGGTAGCATAAGCTGCTTTTAGGGACAACTGGAAGGCCATATTCTCTAAAGGCCAGCTGTCTCCTCAGTCCCATCCTTCTTCCCACAGAAATTGCATACCCAAGCTGACTGCCAGCAGACATCATATATTCGCCATTGAAATAGAGGTTCAATGTGATGCCTGTTGAGCAGACAGCCAAGTGAGCTTTCTGACTGCCTCTCACCACTCGTACCATGAAGCAGAGCTACACAAAGAAAACACTGCTGCCAACATCCAACACAAAATACACCTGCAGTTTGGGGCATCACCACATCCACTCTCATAGACAACACTGCCCAATTCCTTTTCACCTTTTCCCAGCAGATTCTCTGAGTACTTTCGCCCCAGTTTTTACCTTGTTGAGGATTCTTACCCCACTAGCCTTGACAGAGAGTGGAAAAAAAGTGATGAAGCAAGCATACATACAGTGTTTGGTGGAAATTCATGGTGCTTCCTCTCACTTCTCCCATTTGACTCTAGGGGTAAAAATCAATGATACTTTTTCACTTGGCAGAAGCACCTCACACGTGATATATGGAAATTTTTGGCTCAATGTATGTGTTCTGAACACTCAACTCTTCATTTCTTTCCCCTTTTCTCCACTGCATTACATTTAATTTTTTCTTAACTGAGCAACACTGTGCAGCTGCAGTCATTCACAGAATCACAGAATTGTAGAGGTTGGAAGGGACCTCCAGAGATCATCGAGTCCAACCCCCTGCCAAAGCAGTTCCCTACACCAGGTCGCACAGGTAGACGTCCAGGCAACTCTTGAATATCTCCAGAGAAAGAGACTCCACAACCCCCCTGGGCAGCCTGTTCCAGTGCTCCGTCACCTCACCTAAAGAAGTTCTTGTGTACATTCATGTGGAACTTCCTATGCTGCAGCTTATGTCTGTTTCCCCTTGTCTTGTTTCCACGTACCACTGAAAAAAGACTGGCCTCACCACTATGGCCCCCACACCTCAGGTATTTATAAACCTTACAATAAACCAGCTATTTATAAACATTACAAGTGTTCTCAGTCTGTATTTACCTTCGAAGGTCAATATTAATTATTCTGCCATACATCCCCCATTTCAGAACTGCAAGCAGCTTTCGTGTCTTCTCTATGCGAGAAGTTAGTCCAGAAAAAGGTATTAACTCACCCTACGAATCCTGCCATGGGGCTGTTCTGCCATTCATACAAACAAAATTGCCTTTCTTCTCTGCAGAGCACAATGAATTTTTCATCTTCTCACTTAACAGTTGTATCTTTTAAAGAATAAAAGTAAATATAAAATTAGCAAGGATTTGGTAACAGTAGGTCAGCTATAAATACTTGTAAATGGGAAACATACAGTGAGCATCTTTGGAATTATGACATTACAGCATTCTGATTTTAGGAAAGTTACAATTAAACTCCGTTTCAATACAACCAACTCTATATTACAAACTCAACAAAAACGTACGGAGGAGCAGAAGTCCTACTCAGTGCACTTAGTGCCTGTTACACGGTTATTCAGGTACAGCATGGTCACAGCTCTGGCCTGGTTCGACCTGGACCCATGGACCCACGCCCTATGATGGGTCTAAAAACAAAACAGTGGCAACGAGCTAAGGGAGAAAATTAATTTACTAGATATTATAGCACAATACAATTGGAATTGTAGCTAATAAATCAAATAAACAGGAGAGAGATTGTCCAAAACTGAAGGCCTTACTCTAATGTTGAAGGTGGGATAGCTAGGGAGCATACACTGCAGAGCCAAGCAGAAATAGAAGTCTCATGACTCCCAGTTTTCTCTTTCCTTCTAAACAGAAAATGGAAATGGAACAGTGAAGTATTCACAGAATCAGTGATTCTGTGATGCCAATTGAAATTCTCTGAAATTACTCCTTTTGTACCTTTGGATGCTCCCAGATCCCTGTCTGCTTCCAAGTGACTTCTGTATATGCCCATCTCAGAAATCTGTTTGTATTATGATCTTTAATGCAAATATGAAAAATGTTTACTACAGACACCTTTTCACTGATATTCTGATACTTCACTCAACTAAGGAAACCTCATTATTCTTCAACAGGTCATCTACAAACTGATTAGTAGAGAAGAAGCCACTAGTAGTAACAAACAATTAAGAGGCCACGGCCACCTGAGGGAAACCTCATGGTGTTATGTTTTGGCCAAGGAAAACCAGTTGATTATTTTCAGAACTTGCATCAATTAAAAAAATAAATAAATAAAAATGATAACTAGTAATAATAATTAAATAAAAGTACGAAAAGACCATTCAAGCTGCATGAAAATAAAATCATGGATTCTCACTACCACTGTTGCTGTATTTGTTTATAAAGCCAAGATCATGGCCTCAATCGACTGTGTAAAACTGCATCACTTGACATGCTGTCTTCCTCTGAAGAGGGATTAAAAACACATATGAAATCTTAGAATCCATTTGAAAATCAATTTTACTTTATTTCCCTTAACTTCAATAATATAATGAAACCCAACCTTCAGTTAAAAGGATGAGTAACGTGAGCAAACGTGGATTCATGACTGGTATAACTAAGTGATATTATTCTATAGACTTCAAAGGTGTCTGCCTTCTGAATATCACCAGATTTTACAAAAGATCATTCAGATCAACGCTTTAAACGTATGCTATCAAAATAAGCTCAACTAGCTTACAGAAATGACCAGGCATTTTCACTTTCAGTACATATGATTTAAAATGATGCCTTTAAAGTAGTGACCAAGCACTGTGCGGCTTCCATCATTTCTAGCCTCGCTATATTAACTACATCTCAAGAAGAAGGATTGCGCTCTTATGGAAAAATTAGGTAGCGAATGTCAGTCTTACTGAGAAGACTAACGGTCATCACTTTATCTAAAAATAAGAAAACACGGATCGCACAAATATACATTTTCTTGTCTGGAAAAAAGCAAGGATTTTCAGAAGGAGCGTGAAATCACAAGCAGCATGGATGTTCAGATTTTGTATATTCAAAGGCACAAAAAGAATTTTCGCAGAAAATATCCATAGAAAATATGTAATCCTTTATCGCCTTTGGAGAAACTGCATGTATGCAAGAGCAGTTGGTGAACCAGATGCTAGGGGAGTACTGCTTTGTCTTATCCACAAGTCAGTTCTTTCCACTTAAACACAACAACTTATAAACAGAATTAGGTAATGTTGGAGGAAGATCAAAGAACTGGATTGAGTACCAAAAAACATTCAATGTTGCCAAACATTTAAAACAGCTCAAAGGAAAATATTTGATTTGACTGTACATCAGAAATACTTGAAGGAAAGATATCTTTATACTATAGGTCATCAAAAGCCCAAAAGGTAATGCTGAAATACAGTAATTTTTCAGTAATTACTGAAAAATATATTTTAGATTTTTCTAAGGAAGTGCAGAATAGGTAGAACATTATTTAAGCATACTGAAATACAACCATTTGAAATCTCCTTTGAATTTCAGAATCGCATGCCTTGTGTGCATTTTATCCTTCACAAAGATCTGCTATCTGTTTGAGCTGTGTTCACCTGTCACTGAACTGGTAGGAAGTTCCTGTATGTGAAGTTTGAGAAACGCTGAAAAATAGATCTTGGCGAATACCACTATGACTCACTTTTCAAATAGAAATATGTTATTGCTACAACTGGATCATTATCCTCTTCAATGAATAAAAAACGTAACATTTTCAAAACTCTTTCCTCTCTGCCAGATTTGACTGAAAGAGGCCTAGAATTTCAAAGACATATGATGCAAAGTGTCAATGATGCCCCCTGTCATTGTAGAAGTTAAGTTCTGCAACCAACTGAGAGCAACAGAGCAATGTTAATCAAATCCAGACTAAATGGTGTCTTTTTTCTGTCTGCCTTCCTTTTCCAAGACTCACAAACTGCATTTCAGGTATTGCTGTCAAGAGTGTCAAAAGTTGCGCTTTTAAGAAAAGTGTTATCTGCTCATGGCTAAGGAAGGTATTCTGCCATGTATTCATGTAGATTTGTACAGGCAGGTTCTGTCCTTCCATCTGCAATATAAAGGAGTTCATTCTTCTCTCAAACAAATGCCATTGTATGTACTTCGATGAAGCAGGTAAAATAAAATTTGTCTATTTTTTCTTCCAGCTCTCTGAGGTGGTGTATTAAAAGGTGTTGCTTCTCCTCACAGACCCTGAATCGATTACATGGATTTCTCCATTTTGCTGCTGAGAGGTTACAGATCAGTAGCACTATGCTGTTTACTGATGTCGGAGTATCAAACCCTCATTTCAGAAGACTTCTGACAACACAGCATTAGTATACAGCTCCCAGAAAGCTGAAATAACTCAGTACTCAGTAAAGTATCACACATGCTTGTCTTTGCAAGTCAGAGAAATAATGTGCGTGCATCTTAAAGCCAAGCAGAAGCTTAGTTACATAGGTTTTCTTGGGACAAATCTACTTTCAGTTATTTTAACATGCTTAATAGAATTGTTTCATGTATGTATATATATGTTTCATGCATATTTTCGTGTTTCCATAGAATAATCAGGTTATAATTGCTATGCCTGGAGTGTTTGCTGATTTTATCATGAAATATCTTGCACTCTACTCATGTTTTTACCTCTTACTCCTGTTAATATGCGACATCATCTAGTAACAACATTCATGTAGACAAGTGATTTCACTATGGGTTAAACAACCGTTGGATAAAAAGCTATCAGACATTCCCATTACTATGTGCTCCAAAAACTTTGAGAATAACTGAAAATTCATGAAGAAAAAAAATGGCTGGTGGCTGAGAAAGGTTAAAGATACATGGCGCTGTATGTCCCCCCTAATGACACAATGCAAATTGAATACAAAGAAAGATACTGAGCAGGCTCCCACCTAGTATCTTCACAGTAAGCTACACAGTAAAAAGCCAATCAACATCTTCATGCCAGTGTCTGGTAAGAAGAATAACCTCCAAAACAACTTCATTGAAAATCTTTTAACTTGCACTAAGATAAACCTTTTATTAAACTGTCTTGAGAGAAAGTTTATGTGCTCATCCCCTAGAAAAAGTGGCTTTTTGCATAAGGGGCTTCTCAAATAAAGCTTATGTACAGTTCAGTGAGTGCTTTGAAAATTTAGGCTGTTTAAAATGATTCTGATTTTGACCTTTCTGATCACAAGAGTATTGCACTGAGTGCAGGTGTCCAGTTGTGGAAAGGACTGCCATAATGCTGATGTGTGGTATGAAACTGGGGTGCTAGACACAACTAGTTCCAGCCCACTGCTACTCCCGCCTACTCCCCACAGGACCCATTATCCAATGAGCAGGCAGCTCAGAGGGAGTGGAGCTCAGAAGAAAGATGGCAGAAAAGAGTGGGAACACCTTGTAAGAAGGTCATGGAGAAGGTGCTATGTGCCCCAACAACGCTCACCCTGCAGCTCCTGAAGAGCGTATGCTGGATCAGGGAGAGGTGTGAGGAGGAAGGGAAAGCGGAGAGGAGCTACTCTTCGACAGATGAAGGAGTCAGAAACGGAGGGGTGAGGAAGACCTGCTGAGCAGGGGAATGGGATGAATAAATGAAATTTATTTTCCCTAAGTCAAATTTGTTTTACTTCTGAGGTAATATTCCCATGGGCTTTCCCCTCTCTCTCTGGCTTTCTGTGGAGGGGGAGTGAGAGAGGCTGAGTGAGTGTCTGGTGGCCATAAAATCAACACACCAAATACACTGTGGCAAAAGCATTATAAAATCAATATACATTGATTAAGTTGACAAGTTACAGTCTCAGCACCTTGATTACTAGGAAGTCAGGTAGATCTTGGTGCATTATACAATAGATGTTCTTATTGATGGTGTTGATTGCCTAAGCAAATTAGGCCTCTGAAGAGAAAATTGTACAGCTGATTCAATGTGTATGTATGAGGTCTGCTTCAACAGTAACGTCTCCTATTTGATTATATTCGTCCACAATATCAGAGGCCGATGCTGGTGGTGTGACAACAGAGGATGTACCTTCTCAACAGTATTCCACTACACGTATATTACATACCTGTATATATACATACATCTATACAGGTGTATTAGTGTTTAGTGTATTTAGCTAACATTTTGACAGTTCCCTGCTTTTTTTTCCTACCTCCCCTCCCCCCCAAGACTATTTTAATGACTTTCCAGGATCAAAGAACATCTATAACAATTAATTCTCCATAGATCATTTCTTCTTTTTTTCATAATTTTGCGTTCCCTTACTTTCTGGCTCTGAACTTTGCTTCTACAATGCAAAGGGATTCCAGCCACCACATGCATACAGGCAAGACATTTTAGTGTGAATTAGATACTCAGGCATACACAACCTGTAACCCACATGCTATGTGTATCCCAACTCAACTTGCACCCCCTACAGCTGTATCTATCATGGCAGCAGCTCTACCCTGATGAGTGGCCAGGCCTAGCCTGGAGTCACAGCATGGTTTGCAGAGCAGCATTGACAAATAAAGCAACAGAACTGAGAAAAGGCTGTCTCCTGAAGAAAATATTTTAAAGTAAGTCACACTGCAAAAGAATGTCATGACAGTGCTTTCTAATGGGATATAAGCACCATAGCAGGTAACCATACAAGATCATATGACCATACCTAACAGGTAACCATACATAACCTACAAGAACCATAGCAGCAGGTAATGAAGAAAAATTAGCTCACCCCTTCCAGAAACTAGTAACAACTCAAAAGAAGAGCAAACTCAGAGAGATACTGCTCCCTCTGCTGCTAACACTTAAATAAAAGCACCTTTTCCAATCATTGCTTGCACCTGAGCTCCCTGGGATAGCCTTGACCTCTCAACTAATGTTCAATCATTGGTTCAGGCTGTGAAGGGATGGAGTGCAGCAGAGTTGCCAGGTCACAGCCTGAACCAAAGATTGAGTAGGTCAGGGGTAAACTCCTGCTGTTTTGGAAACATGAAGTACAACGTGCTTCATGATGCAGGTACAGTACCTATCAATGATGTGATTGACAGGTGATTGTTGCAAGGTGACTGTTGACAGTCTTCTTATGGTTGTGTTGGAACAGTACTTGATGTTGCTTCTGGAGGCTTATCTTCTTCAGTTCAGGTTTGGGTTCACTGGTTCCCAGAACTTCAGCACTCCACCACCTGGTGTCATGACATACCCTCACAGACACTGAAGCACGCTGAAGTGTTGATGCTCCTACCAGTGGTCCTGTGGACTTCACAGCCTCAAGGGGAGTAGTACAGATGTTTACAAGGTATGAGGAGTGGTGGGTCTGCCTTCAGTGGTAGGATACAGGCTGTGTTTTTGTCTTGAGTCAAACACCTCCACTTGTGCTGGGGCATGTCCTGGCCTTCGGTACAACATCCTTTGTCCTGATATCTGGGGCAGGATCACTATATCAGATACTACAGGGGGGTGGGGGTTCTAATTTACCATGTGGACATGTTTAATGTTCTCTTTGTGATGAAAATTGGAATGTCAGCTACTATGTTTACTGGCCGTGATTAACATTTTTATGTTTACTGTTTTATGTTTTATGTAACATTATTATGTTTACTGGATTTGATTAACGTTACTCTGTTGCTCTCAGTTGGTTGCAGAACTTAACTTCCACAATGACAGGGGGCATCATTGACACTTGACGTCATATCTCTTTGAATTCTAGGCCCCTTTCAGTCAAATCTGGCAGAGAGGAAAGAGTTTTGAAAATGTTTTGGTTTTTGTTTTTTAAATTTATTGAAGAGGATAATGATCCAGTTGTAGCAATAACGTATTTCTATTTGGAAAGTGAGTCATAGTGGTATTCCCCAAGACCTATTTTTGAGCGTTTTTCAGACTTCACATATAGGAACTTCCTACCAGGTCAATGACAGGTGAATGACAGCTATCCAACAGATAGCTGATCTCTGTGAAGGATAAAATGCACACAAGGCATGCGATTCTGAAGTTCAAAGGAGATTTCAAATGGTTGTATTTCAATATGCTTAAATAATGTTCTACCTATTCTGCACTTCCTTAGAAAAATCTGAAATCTATTTTTCAGTAATTATCTTTTTTTCATTTAAGAAGACCTTCCAATAATTCATAAGCTTTACCTTCCTTATCCCGTGTTCATTTTTGTAGTTCCTCATTGCAGAAAACTGATGTGGCCCAATTTCACTAGCCATGACAACACTGAGCAGACTCATCCGTGCTAATAGACACGGCCACAAAGGGGTGCAGAGTTCAGTTGACAGCTACATCCTAGCACAATAATGGTAATCAGGATACTGTAGGAACAAAGTAGTTATCTCCAAATTGTACAAGGTATCAGCACTTTTTCCTAACTTCTAAAGCCTCCTCCTACTTCTGTTTACATTGCCTGACCCCTGTGAATTTGACAACTACTGCCAGTACACACACACACACACACACACAGAAGGGTAATCAGATGACTGTACTAGGCTTGTGAGATTTCTAATAATGTCTCTTACCCATTCTGCAGGGAAACCAAAGACTTCCCAATGTGTTGGATCTGATTTACATATCAGGCCCTCTTTTTGCCTCGGAAGGTTGTCACCTAGAGCAACAGCCCTTCTTTTTTGTCTTGATGGAGGAGCTCACAATATCGGAGACAGGTTGACTATCTAAGGTGACTCTCCAGCCTCTTTCTCTTCCTTTGATATCTCAGAAAAAATATGTAATTTATATTTGCATTAAAAGACAATTTTTCATTTTTTGTATCATCAGTAGCACTGGGACTTAGCATTACCTTTTGGGCTTTTGATGACCTAAAGATATCTTTCCTTCAAGTATTTCTGATGTACAGTCAAATCAAATATTTTCCTTTGAGCTGTTTTAAAAGAGTTTAGCAGCATTGAATGTTTTTTGGTACTCAATCCAGTTCTTTGATCTTCCTCCAACATTACCTAATTCTGTTTATAAGTTGTTGTGTTTAAGTGGAAAGAACTGACTTGTGGATAAGACAAAGCAGTACTCTCCTAGCATCTGATTCACCAACTGCTCTTGCATACATGCAGTTTCTCCAAAGGCGATAAAGGATTACATATTTTCTATGGATATTTTCTGCGAAAATTCTTTTTGTGCCTTTGAATATACAAAATCTGAACATCCATGCTGCTTGTGATTTCACGCTCCTTCTGAAAATCCTTGCTTTTTTCCCGACAAGAAAACGTATATTTGTGCGATCCGTGTTTTCTTATTTTTAGATAAAGTGATGACCGTTAGTCTACTCAGTAAGACTGACATTCGCTACCTAATTTTTCCATAAGAGCGCAATCCTTCTTCTTGAGATGTAGTTAATATAGCGAGGCTAGAAATGATGGAAGCCACACCGAGCTTGGTCTCTACTTTAAAGGCATCATTTTAAATCATATGTATTGAAAGTGAAAATGCCTGGTCATTTCTGTAAGCTAGTTGAGCTTATTTTGATAGCATACGTTTAAAGCGTTGATCTGAATGATCTTTTGTAAAATCTGGTGATATTCAGAAGGCAGACACCTTTGAAGTCTATAGAATAATATCACTTAGTTATACCAGTTATGAATCCACGTTTGCTCACGTTACTCATCCTTTTAACTGAAGGTTGGGTTTCATTATATTATTGAAGTTAAGGGAAATAAAGTAAAATTGATTTTCAAATGGATTCTAAGATTTCATATGTGTTTTTAATCCCTCTTCAGAGGAAGACAGCATGTCAAGTGATGCAGTTTTACACAGTCGATTGAGGCCATGATCTTGGCTTTATAAACAAATACAGCAACAGTGGTAGTGAGAATCCATGATTTTATTTTCATGCAGCTTGAATGGTCTTTTCGTACTTTTATTTAATTATTATTACTAGTTATCATTTTTATTTATTTATTTTTTTAATTGATGCAAGTTCTGAAAATAATCAACTGGTTTTCCTTGGCCAAAACAAAACACCATGAGGTTTCCCTCAGGTGGCCGTGGCCTCTTAATTGTTTGTTACTACTAGTGGCTTCTTCTCTACTAATCAGTTTGTAGATGACCTGTTGAAGAATAATGAGGTTTCCTTAGTTGAGTGAAGTATCAGAATATCAGTGAAAAAGGTGTCTGTAGTAAATATTTTTCATGTTTGCATTAAAGATCATAATACAAGCAGATTTCTGAGATGGACGTATACTGAAGTCACTTGGAAGCAGACACACAAACAGAACAAGCAAGCTTAAACAACCAACTCAGCCCTCCCAAAACCCCCTGTCCCACCCCCCCCCCCCCCCCCACACACACACAAAAAAAACAACAAACAAACAAAAACTAAAGCAACAGCCATACAGATAGACAAACAAAAATAAAAACAAAAACAAAAAAAGAAAGAAAAAAGAAATGAAGAACAAGAAAAAAAACACACAGTGGAAACTACGAAAAAGACAATGAGAGATACAGAATGATGGGGAAGAAAACTGTCAGCAATACCTGTAGACAGACAATACCTTCTAGAACTAACAATGCAAAGGCAGATATACATATGCAATAATAACACCAAAAACAAGATCACTACTGTATCATAATTAATAAGCCATTCCCTTCTCTGAGGCAGTTCTTTTGTTTATTACATAATCCTGGAATGCAATGAAATAGCAAGTATCAACTAGTAACAGTGTTACGCTATCTCCAGCTCTAAAATCAGACTCCTTATCTGGTTTGGACTAACGGGCTTACAGCAGGTCAGAAAAAGACTTGTGTAAATACTAAGGACAGAGAACTTTCTAAAAAGTAAGCAGCTAATCAGCAGTATTTAACCTGTAGGAAAAAAAATTTATATGCTTTACTGTGCTTTGACTAATCATAGAAATATTTATAAGGCCCCATCCATACAGAATTCAGAGATTTACAGTACAAGGTAGTAAGAATCCCAAATGAATTTTTGTCCTTTTCTCAGAGCTGAAGTAAGAAAAGCACTGGACTGGGCTCCCCAGGGAGGTGGTTGAGTCACCATCCCTGGATGTTTTAAAATCCGTTTGGATGCGGTGCTCAGGAACATGATTTAGCAGAGGGTTGTTAGAGTCAGAGTAGTGTGGTTAGGTTATGGTTGGATTTGACGATTTTTAAGGTCTTTTCCAACCTGAGCGATTCTATGAGTGTGAGAAAACGACCTGCCAGAAATCACAAAACATACATAGAAATTGTCTGTAGCTCTGTCAAGGGTTGAAGCCTAGCAAGAAACCTTTTTTAACGTCTTTGAACTATTTCTGAAAACTTTCTGAATTCTGCCTCTCCTCCATTCTTTACATAGCTACAATGTACTAGCCAGCTATAATTATCTCAAATTTCTTTTTGTACTGTTTTTAAGTGCTACAGTTTTCCAGAGCACATTTTGTATCAAACCTAACTAGATAATCCTCACTGTAAGGGGCTATGAGTCCTTTCCATTTCGATTGGAGAAGGTAAAGCCATGGAGAAATTTTATTGAATTTATGATTATCAATTTATGATCAGATATGATATAAACTATGGAACATTTACAAAGCTTTGCTTTCTGTGCTTTGATTGCTTCTGCATTTGCCAAAACTCTCTGTCCTTATTACTCTAGTTTTCCAACCAAATATATGATAATCTCCAAGAAATACCAGTTTTCTTGATAATAACTTGCATTTTCTCCGAAAAATGCAGACTTATACTGTTCAATAGAACATTTTCCGCCAAAAATAGGATACATTCTCCCCAAAGGAACAGTTTTCTCTCATGCATATTCCATTTCCTCCCAGAAAAACCACATTTCAACCCTAAAGACCACATTTTCATCCAAAATATTTTGGATATTTTCTCCCAGAAGCACCAGCGTCATCCCAACTTGATGACATCTTGGACCAGCAATACCACTTTTCTCTCCCTAATATTAGTTTCCTCCAAAAATAGATCTTCTTCCAGACTTATCGGCATTCTCTCAAACAGATGACATTGCCCCCCAGAAAGAAGACGTTTTCTCCCTGAAATACCAGCTTTCAAAGAAATAGCTCCAATTTCCTCCCTAGTAGACTACTTTGCACACCTTCATATGACACTTACTCCCAACAATACGGCATTTATCACAGAAATGCCACTTGACTCCCAAATGTGGGACATTTCCTGCCAGAAATACCACTTTGCTCTTCAATAGAGGATGTTTTCTCCCAGAAATACCAGCTTTCTCCCACATAGATGATGACCCCTCCCCCACTCCCCCAAAATATGATACTGTCTCCTGGGAATACCACTTTTCTTAGAAATACCTCAGGCCTTCTCCAAACAATACGACAATACGACAATCATCAAGGTGACATCTTCTCCCCAAAAGATAACATTTTCTCCCAGAAATGCTGCATTTCAGAGGGCAATGGTGCGATTCCAGGCTTTTTCTCACTTGAGCAACACGATGCCTGGGTATGTTGAAGCGGTTGAAGGCTGCACCGGTTTAATTTACAGGGTTAATTTATTGGATCAGGTTCTGGGCACGAGGGCACGCTTGGTGCAGCTGATGGCTGTGGTTGTGCTGTGCTGGTGCTTTGTGCTGCAGCGTGGCACTTGGTCAAGTTGGATCTACTTCATCTTCAGCATCAGTAGCAGTAATAACAACTAGTGTGAATTGAGGTTTGCTTTGTGAGTCGCAGCACGGCGTGCTGGCTGTTGCTGAACATTTGCCTCTCTTGTTTCTCAGGACCCTGGCGTATCTGATGAGACACTTGGCCTGTCTGTCTGCAAACAGCTCTGTCACCAACATGCACGCTAAGAACTTAGCCATTGTGTGGGCTCCAAACTTCCTAAGGTAAACTTCTTTTTCCGTTTCAACAGACCGCTTACATCAGTTCTCCAGTAGAATAAAGCAGTCCTCCCTTCTTCTGCACCACATGTGCTCTTCTCCTGTAAAATGTGCAGTGAGTGGCTAACAGCAGAGCAGGAGCCTGGACTGTTCTCCAACCCTACGTGGGCACAATTTCTAGCTGGGAATTGCTGCTCTCTTGTTTAGATGGGACTGGTGTGTCCTTGATCAGCCAGGAGAACTTCTTCAGTGGCATCACTGATTGCCCACTGCGGAAGTCTCCGGAGCCCAGTTTGACAGCTTTGGGCTGCAACAGTTCAGACCCGGGGAAGCGATCTTGGCTGAATGACTTCTAAAACCTGCCTTTTCTACAGATCACAGCACAGCGAGTCTGTCTGCGCCAGCGGGAGAGCTGTCTGCATGGAACTGCAGACGCAGTCGGCTGTGGTGGAATTCATCATCGACCACACAGACGTCCTCTTCTGCTCCACATCTGGACCTGACATGGCAGATGGAGCAGGTGAGTGTCTTCCTCCATTAGCTTTGTCTTGGTCAGACACCTGGATCAAACGCAGGCTTTCTCCAACTTTTTTGAAATACACTTTTACTATCAAGGGGACAGCAGACTTCTGGGCTTAGATTGGAATCTGGCGTCCAGTTGCTGGATGCTGAGAATGTGCAAGCCCAAACCTGTCAAGGAGAAAAAACCATCACCGTCATTATGATGTTTTGCAAGCAGGTGAAGCTTGATTAACGTGTGGCAGCGGAGCTTTCTCAGTTCCCTGCCTCCATTTTCTAGGGTTTTTGTTTGCTAGTTTCGATACAGGGAGCTGCTCCTAATTATGACTGCGTCCTTTGCCTTAGACACACCTCTGAGCACATGGTTGTTTTGAGCTGCTCTTCTTCCAGTGGCTAGGTTAAGCAAGTCTGAGGAAAACACCGCAGCTCCCCCGGACCTGCGATGGCTGTGCTGCCTCTTTCTGATCCTGGCTCTCACCTGTGGTTTTCCCTTCCAGGGCACAGTTCTCTCTCAGGGCCCAGTCTGTGCAGGCGTCTTCTGCCACAGAGCTGCTCAGCCTGGAGGAGGCGCAGGCACGGAGGCAAGGCCACAGCAGCTCTCCTGTCATTGTGACACAGAGCAGGGACGTGGAAGTGGAAGAAGGCCCCACAGCTGTACGGGGGAAATTCCACACAGTCATCGACTTTCCACCTGAAAGGTAAAGAGGACTTTGTGTTCCAGCAGCTATCATCACTGTTTGGGTGGGTTGTGTTTGTTCTGTCTCCATTATTTCTAGTGCCTAAACTTGTGGAAATTAGATTTAATGAATGGTGCCTGAAGTGTTGCAGTGAATCTCCACTCCCTTTGCTCTGTGAGACAGAACTCACATTCAGTTGCCCCCCGGGCTCAGTTTAGCCTCACAACGGTGCCGTTCCCTCCTTGCTGGGCAGGCAGTCACGAGATGCATAAAGCCACGCTGACGTCTGTCCTGGCCTGTGCTGGCTGTACCTGGAAACGTTGGGGTTTTCCAGATTTCAGAGCCTCGTGCCTGAATCCAGTTCTGCTTCTCCTCTACGCAGAACTGTTGGTCAGACCTGGTGACACTAGAAACTAGACATGGCAGTGAAATGGGCTGATGAGCTGTCAGTGTCAGAGTCAGAGATGCTTTTGAAGTTCCTTTATGGCTGTGCAATTCCTCAGCCAGCAGTTATGCCTTCCTACTCAATCAAAGCCACCCTTTGATGCTGTCCTGTACAGGTGTGGAGCCTGTGGACCTCACATGCTCTGCATCTTGCTTGACACAGTTGAGGGGAATTTAGCCAGCGAGACTTCAGGGCTGAGCTATAGGAATGGAACCATCCTCAACTGCTTGAAATGCTTGAAATGGAGCGAGTTTCTAAGCTGTGTTTCAGCAGGAACCGGGCGGTGCTAGGAACAAGCAACTGTTGGCTCGAGCTCAGTGCAGCTCTTCCCTCACCCTGCGCCACGCACGACTCACACCATTCGCTTTCTCTCTCCAGACCAAGTCCACACAGCAAGATAAATCACCTGCTGCCTGTTGGTGTTCCTGCTTCAGCCTGGGGAAACCATCGTCTGGGGCCAAACGCCAGCCACAGCACCATCCCAGGGAGCCCTCAGAAATAGAAATCGTAGTGCTAGCAGGTAAGAGTGCAAATCCAGCTTTCAACGCCTTGCTTTTCAGCAACATAGAATTCTAGCTGTCAGTGGGCTTGTATCTACTTCCAGCGTTCCAACCCATACATAACACCTTTAGTTCTCCCCTGATCAAGAACCCCTTTTGTAATTCAGCTTGTGAAAGTTTGGCACTAACCCCTGAGTATCCTTCCTAGATGAACTGAGCCGTTGTCCACCCAGAAGAGCTGGAGAAAGTAGCGAAGCTGGGTTGTGTGCTTCCACCAATGGAGAGCTCTTGGGAAGCACAAATGGCTGCGGATCACGTGACAGCCTTGCACGTAACAACAGTGATGGAGAGAGGGAGCTCATCCAAGTTGAAGCCCTCATTTCTCCCGGCTGTGCTGAAGATGCTGACCTGTGCCCACCAGGCACCGCAGTCACCAGCCTGAACTGTGACCCGGCATCTTTGCAGTGCAGCCCAGCCCAAGTACAGTCCGAGTGCCCGGACAGCAACACCTCTGTGCAGGAGCAGGTCAGCATCAGCGAGGAGCAGCAGAGCCTCTTGAAGGGGGGCGTACAATCAGGCCTCCAGTCCCAGGCACCGTGCAGCATCTCTGAGAGCTCTGAGCCACTCTCTACGTGATCTTTCCATCCAAGAGAGGACGATTTCCATCTTTACCTGGACCTCTCACGCCCTCCTGTGTTTTCCTTTAATAATAAAAGCGCACTTATACTCACTCAACGCCTTGACTGCCTGTGGAGTCTTCATTCACGAGGACTGGGATGAATGCGACACACAGCAAGGCACCTCTGCTGGCAACGCTGAGGCTGTGGGGTGCACGAAGCAGAGCTCTGGGTTATTTCCCATTCTGTCTGTCTTCTGGATATCTGCAGGTCCCAGTTGGTACGGTAGCAAATAATCTCATGCATCCTGGATTCTGCTCGTGGTGACCCCAAGCTTCCTGGCGGTGGCTTTGTGATACCTTTCAGGGCTTTTGGATGCACTGTGATGCCTTGGCTGCTCCTTAACACCTCTCTCCTCCGGCAGCGTCCATTCCTTGAAGGAATCAGCAGCTGGCTGTTGGTGTTCCTGTTTCAGCCTGGGAAAACCATCTTCTGTGGCCAAACGCCAACTGCAGTGCAATGCCAGGGAGCCTGCAGAAATGCAAGTCGTAGTGCTGGCAGGTAAGATTGCAAATCCTGCTTCCAAAGCTCTGCTTTCCAGCAACATAGAATGCATGCTGTCACTGGGCTTGATTGCCCTTCTAGCGTTCCAGCCCATACCTGACACCTTCAGTTCTCCCCTGATCAAGAACCACTTTTGTAATTCAGCCTGGGAGAGTTTGACACCAACCCCTGTCCATTCTTTTATAGGTGATTTGTGCTCTTGTCAACCGAGCAGAGTCAGAGCATGTAGTGATGCTGGGCTGTGTGCTTCCACCAATGGAGAGCCGTTAGGAAGCACAGAT
Source organism: Tympanuchus pallidicinctus (assembly GCF_026119805.1). Classification (NCBI taxonomy): domain Eukaryota; kingdom Metazoa; phylum Chordata; class Aves; order Galliformes; family Phasianidae; genus Tympanuchus; species Tympanuchus pallidicinctus. The sequence goes on from NW_026294743.1 coordinate 13,675,743, forward strand.
GGCTGTGGTTCAGCTGACAGCCTGCCGCATAACAACAGTGATGGAAAGAAGGAGCTGATCCAAGTTGAAGCCCTCATTTCTCCCGGCTGACACAAAACTGGGCAGAGTGGCTGACACAGCAAAAGGCTGTGCTGCCTTCCAGCGAGACCTGGAGAGTTGGGTGGGGAGAAACGGAATGAGAAAGAACAAGGGCAGGTGTGGAGTCTTTCATCTGGGCAAGAGCAACCTGAGTACCAGTATAGGTTGGGGGCTGAGCTGTTGGAGAACAGCGTATGAGAAAGGGATCAGGGGATCCTGGTGGGCGGTAGGAGCAGCATGAGCCAGCACTGTGCTCTCGTGGCCAAGAGGGCATCGTGGGGTGTACGAGAAAGAGTACGGATAGGAGGTGGAGAGGTGCTCTTTCCCCTCTACTCTGCCCTGATGAGTGGAGCATCTCCCTGTGAGGTAAGGCTGAGAAAGCTGGGTCTCTAGCTTGGAGGAGACTGCGGGGTGACCTCTTTGATGTTTATAAATGTGTGAATAGTGAGCGTGAGGAGGATGAAGGCAAGCTCTTCTCAGTGACATCCAGTGATAGGACAAGGGGCAATGTGTGCAAGCTGGAGCATAGGGGGTCCCACATAAATAAGAGGAACAACTTCTTCACGGCAAGGGTAACAGAATACTGGGATGGACTGCCCAAAGAGGTTGTGGGATCTCCTGTGGAGACATTCAGCAGCTACCTGGACATGTTCCTGTGTGCCCTAATCTAGGTGATCCTGCCCCAGCAGGGGATTGGACGAGGTGATCTTTGGAGGTCCCTTCCAATTCCTGACATTCTGTGATTCTGTGCAAAGTTGGTTCACGGTAGTACTTTTGCTGCTGGGAAATAGGAGCGCTGATCTTTGGGGTAAGTTCAGCAAGGTGGACTCCCCTAAGCTGATACTGACTTCATCCTATTGCGTTGACTTCTGTCGTGATTTATTCCATGCCAGACGTTCCGGATGCTGTCAGGAGTTATTCAAGCCCATTGGTGTTAATTTGATCCTGGACTGGCTGCTGCTTGACATGCTGTCTGCACAGAGGTAACACATGCATTAATTTGTTTCCTGTCCTCTGCTGTTTTGTCTCTTGTTTTTAGTTAATGCTGAAAACCCACCTACGGCTGTGGTTGGGAAATTGGTTCACTTGCTCGATCGGACCCAGATTTTCAGGAGGAGCTGGAGCTAATGAAACTGTGTGAGGAAGCTGTGACCTTGATCCGATCTAATCAACAGCTTGAAAATGACCTCAATCTCATGGACCTCAAGATTGGACTGCTAGTGAAGAACAGAATGACACTGCTGGTAGGAAATGCAGAGCTGGGAGACGAGCAGAGTGAATTGAGGCCAATGGCAGTTAGCATGAGGACCTTCTGAGCCTGGATCTCACTTACTCAGATGCAGTGGGAAGTATTTCCCCCCGAGTTACAGGTTTTCCTCCCAGTAAGTTCCTAACTGTTCCACTTATTACTATGTATCCCTAGAAAGAGAACTGCAGCAGAAACATCAAGGCTTCAAGTGTTTTAAAAACAAAGCACCAGAAAAAAACCCACTCGGGACCAAGGGAAAGCAATAGATGGTATGCTTGAAGGCTCTGAGAACTGTTTGTCTCTTCACTTGTGGTTACGTGAGTCGTGGACTTGCACACCTTAATTTCTTCTCACGTTTTGTGTGCTGTATCAGAAGGGGGAGGTGATTTTGGAGCAGGAAATGTGCTCAGACTGCTTGGTGTTGGTTGGCTGATGGAAGCCCCCTCTGTCACTTTGCTGACGACTGATTGCACACAAGAACAACGTTGCTGATACAGCGGTGCCTTTTTTTAACTCAAGCTGGAGTTACAGTCACCTTTTCCTTTGGTCCTGAATAGCGTGGTGCTAGGCTTGACCTTGTGTAAAATCTGAACCATGGCAGCAGTAAAGTTCAGTTCCAAAGGAGGCTCCAGCTCTTGGGCTGATGCTGGCAGCAAAAAGTATCATTGTTATCAGAGCAGTGGAGGCAGGGAGTCAGCAAAATGGAAACAGGGCTTGGGGCTTCAAGCACAGTTGAGAAAGAAAGGCATTTTCAAGCATCTTCAGAACGCTACCAGCTGTGACAGTAGTCCCTGCTCAAAACAATTAGTCCTTGTAGGTTCTCACCCAATTCTGGAATGTGGGTACAAGACAGAAATCGCTGCTACAACAGATAATGTTTCACTTCACGATCTCCTGATGTACCTTGACTGCCTTATCCACACATAAGGAAGTGCTATCGTTCAGCTTTTTCCCATATTGTGGAATCTGTCCCTCTGTGTTCTTTGCAGGATGTTGTTTCTCATAGCAAAAATCTTAGCAAGGAGAACAAGGAACAGCTCTGTGACGTGATGAGCAAAAGGGAGGTTTGAAAGCTTGGAGCAAAGAGGAGAGGGAAAAGCTGGAAGCCTATCAGCATCTTTTCTTCTTGAGGTATGCAGCTTTTCATTCACTGCTCTTGTCATAGATGCATACGTGTATTGGAACAGTCTGTATTTCTGCACTGCAGTGTTGAGGCGCTGTCTGTCTTTGTGGTGTTGGCTTTTGTGGACACGTGCTGTATGGGAACTGCTGAGTCGTGGCCTGAACCTCTGATTGATCACCTGAGGCGAGCACTGAGTCAGGCAGAGGAGCACAGGTGAAGGCAATGCAGCTGTGCTGCTGGAAGGGGTGCAGCCAGGCTACAGCCCTCCTAGACCTGTTTAAGAGCTGGCTGCAAGTGGGGAAGGATCTCGTCTGGAGATCTGCTCTGCTGGAGTTTTGTAAGTGAGCCCAGGATAGGGGTAAGCCTTCTATTCATTCTCCTTTTGTTATCTTAGTCTGCTTTGTCAAACTCTCTTGTTTATTTCATAATGACAACATCTTAATAGTCATTGATTATACACGTGCACTAAGTACTTTTTCTTCTTGTTTTGGACTACTCCAACGTACTTGGCCAAGCTGCTTTTGCAGATACCTCAAAACAAACCCACAGATTTCATGGATTCAGCCATCTTCACGCTGCATAACTACGCATCCAGTCAGAGAGAGGAATCTCTGCTGTTGCGGCTGTTGCAAACAGCATTGCAGGAAGAGATCAAGTACGTTGTAGCATAGGACACAGCCTTGCTGTTGCCTGAGTTTGGGCCGCTGCTAAAATTGCGGCTGTTGTTGTGTGATGTCCCGTGCTCATTTGCTGATAATGCTGAACTGTCCCTGCCTTCTGCTCATGCTGTTTCACGTCAGTCCTTTCTGTAACCTGGAAGGAGGAGGAATTACATTTGTTCTTTAGGATTAAAGCCATTTATCTTTAGCCAATGCTTTCTTGCTCAGGGAGGCACTAATTTTTATCTACTGCAGAGCTTTCCTAAGATTCATTCCCATCTAAGTTCTCTGCTGTCTAGTAAGAAGGACTTGGAACAGACTGCGAGCTTGGGCTTTACAGGCCAGAGTGAAGCTGACGCGAAGGTCACTGTTTTCCAAAACTGATGAGGAGGCTGAAAATCAGATGCTGTCTGGTTTGGGTTTTTTACTGGCTGTCAGGCTTAAGGATTCTGGCTGTCTGTCGGCATAATTGAGTTGATTGTCACTTAGGAGTTTGGTGTTATGACTTCTGGCTGATACGGAGCTTCACAACTTGTTAGGAATAGCAAATACATATAATGTTGGAGGCAGTCATGCCTTTTTTGATGCTTTTAAGTATTCCAAACCATCCCTGGATTCATTGCATGCATCTGTCCAATTGCTACCAGCTTTTTTCCATCAGCTCGAGATGGCTTTCTTCTGAAAGGTATAAAGATGACAGAATTGTAGGGGTTGGAAGGGACCTCCAGAGCTCATCGAGTCCAACCCCCCTGCCAAAGCAGGTTCCCTACAGCAGGTCGCACTGGTAGGCATCCAGGCAGGTCTTGAACATCTGCAGAGAAGGAGACTCCACCACCTCCCTGGGCAGCCTGTTCCAGTGCTCCGTCACCCTCACTGTAAAGAAGTTCTTGCGCATGTTTGTGCGGAACTTCCTATGCTGCAGTTTCCAGCCGTTTCCCCTTGTCCTGTCTCCACTCACCACTGAAAACAGTCTGGCCTCACCATTCTGCCCCCCACACCTTAGATATTTTTAGACCTGGATCAGGTCCCTCTCAGTCTTCTTTTCTCAAGGCTGAACAGACCCAGTTCACTCAGCCTTTCCTCATAGCAGAGATGCTCCAGGCCCTTCACCATCTTCGTGGCCCTCCGCTGGACTCTTTCCAAGAGATCCCTGTCTTATTTTTACTGGGGAGCCCAGAACTGGACGCAGTAGATCATCTTGTGACAGGGGTGTTGAGACTATTAGAAGTGAATCTCATGAAGAGATAGGCCAAAAAAAGCCCCAAAGCATTTCTTCTGTGTTAACTCATAGGTACAGATACCGTAGCTCTTACTCTACTAAGCCAATCTCTGCCCACAACTCGGGCAGGCTGCCCAAGGAGGCTGTGGATGCCCCATCCCTGGAGGCATTCAAGGCCTGGCTGGATGTGGCTCTGGGCAGCATGGGCTGCTGGTTGGTGAACCTGCACGCAGCGGGGGGTTGGAACGAGATGAGCATTGTGCTCCTTCTCAACACAGGCCGTGTTCATAGAATCACAGCGTGCAGCTGTTCCTGCCTGCCCATGAGAAGGTTTCATCCACGTGGTCATCCTGGTTGGTTGGCCTGTAGATCCCCTGCTACGTCATCTGTCCCTGTCCTCCCTTTAATCTGTGTCTATAAAGTCTTGATGGGCTCCCATCCGTCCCCAGTCAGAGTTCTGTGTTTCTTCCAGTGCTTGATGTTCACCAGATTTTGAGGGTTCTGTTGTTGGTTGTTTTTGTTTTGTTTTTAAGGCACTTCAAGGGAAGTTGTGGAAAAGCAATGCTATGAAGTAAAAGACAACTGTCCCAGCGCAGCACGCTGCGTGAGTTACTATCTTAACACTGCAATGTGCAGCTTGTGTTTTCACTGATTTATTTGCGACCTGAGGTACTACTGCGTATCGCAGGTGACCTTCTTGACTGTAGAGAGCGTGTCTGCATGTGGTACAGAAAGATACAGTTCAGAGTTAGCTGGGCCTGTTCTCACAGCGACTGCTGCAGGGACAGCAGAGGACGTGAGAAGTCCTTTGCTCTTTCAGTGCTAGCATTCTAATGAAAGTGAAAGCGTGCAGCTCTTTGCAGCCAGGTGAGCGTGGATCTGTTTGTGTGTCAAGCCAAAAATTCTGCCTGGCACTGACAAAAGTATATTAGGCTGAGGAGTGCTCACCTTCACATCTGACTTTTCCAAATAGCAAGTTGCCGTACGATGTTACACCTGAACAAGCTCTTAATCACGGTGAGGTGAGGACGCACCTGGGTGCCTCAATCCGAGATGTGAAGGCAGTGACAGACAAGTTCCTGTCTGCCATCGTTGTTCAGCTGACCAAATCCCGTAAGTCTGGTGTGTCACCGCGTTATCCTGCAGCAGTTAATGGTGGGTTCATCCGTGAGGAATTCTCACTTGCCTTTTATTTCCTTCGAAGTTACGGGATGCGTTTCATCACCAAGGTACTGAAAGACTCCCGGCATGACAAGTTTCCTGATGCTGGCGAGGATGAGCTTCTGAAGGTAAGGAGCTGAGCAGCTCTGTGAATCATTGTCTGCCACGCTGACTGCAGCAGATGCATCTCAGTGTTGTTTGTTGGGTGTACGTGTGCAGAGAAGTTTCAAAGCTGCAGTTTAAGTAGGCAGGCTATTTGTTGTTATGGGTATAAAGTACTTTGCCCTGTGCTTTGGATTGCTGGATACATGTTTGTCAAAGGAGACATAATACAGCATTCAGAAGAAGTCACCCTATTGCTTTTCCTTTTGCTTTTAATATCTTGGGCATTGTGCCCCCTAGGTTTCTTGGCTTTGGGATGCTCTTGCTGCTGAATGGTGCACCTTGGTTTTGCTGGTGGTATCTGAGTCGGTTGCTCTTTTTTTGAAGAGACAGTGCCAAGTTGAAAAGGCCCGTGTGCAGAATTCTACTCTTCTCACTTCCCTTACAATATTCTAGGGCATTACAGTAGCTGCAACAAAGTATATGGTGTCATTTTTCATGAGGTGTGGGCAGTTTTTTGTTGTACATTTCCGTACTTTAGAGAACGAAAAGGATGTTAGTAGTAAATGCTTCCAAATGAGCACAGCATTGTGGCTTTCATTGGGTTTGTCCTGGCGTTTGTTATTTTGAAGGTCTTTCTGTCTGCGAGTGCTCTTCTACTTAATAAAACAAAGAGTGGCTTTGACATTACTTGCCACAGTCTCTTTAAGCTTTTCTGTCTCTGCTTCATTACGAAGTAATTACCAATCTGAATGCCATTTTCTTCTCTCTTCTGGTTCCGTGCTTTCCCGTTCTGAGGCATCGATTCTTTCTGTGCAGGTGAATTCATTTTTTCCATCTGTAAATGTCGGTGGAAAGCTGCAGTGTTTATTAATCCTTGTGGAAACAATGTCACGGCCCATGCCGCACTCTGAACTGCAGCTGCGTGCGGTGACTGCCTGTAGATGCATTAGGGCCTAAAACTACTCCTACAGTGTACTGTTCTTGTCTTCCTACTACATGTTTTACTATTATCAATATGATTTCTCTCACAAATGTGTTTCTTATGACTGGTAGTGAACAGTTTTGTCTACTGTGACCGTGTGCCGTCACCTGGGATAGTAGAGCAAGAGCTGAAACAGCTGTCAAAACCATGACCTCTCTGAAAGCAGTGAATTTCTGGGGCAGCTTAGCAATGGCGAAGCTTCTTCTTTCTGTTTTTGCCATTTCTTCACACCTCGGATCTCTTTTGTGCATTCAAATCGCACGTGAAGCAGGAGAAGCCCAGATTCTGTGACTTGGCTCTGCGCAGATTGATGTGAAACTCCAGGAAATACTGACGCATGTGGCGTGGGAACTTTTGCTGCATGTCAGCGTGCTGGACCAATGCCCTTTTGTTGTGGGAATTACTGCAGGCAAATGTCCAATACGGGTTAGAAGTAGATGGATGAGCACATGGATAACGGGCTGTCTTTATCTTTAGGGCCTCGGCATTCATTGCTGCTCATTTAGCTGGTGAATTGGACTTCTTTTGAAATGTCAAATACCGCTCATCTTCGGTACTTCTGAGTTTCTTACTTCTGGATTAAATGCACCGTTGTGCATTTATTTAGTGTATGTATCTATGTGACAGTGTGAAACTAAGATTCTTTGGGACAGCATGTGCTTATTAATGGCAGCGCAGTAGACCCTGCATCTGGAACGGGGCCCACAGCTCACAGGAAAGTAATTGGTCAGAACTCACTCGGAGTAGTGTCAGTAAAACTCAGTGGAGGTCTGTGCCATTGGTTTTCCACGTGTTTTTTTCTCTCCTCAACTTGTCCTAGATTGTTGGCAACTTACTCTATCACCGCTACGTGAATCCGGCCATGGTTGCACCGGATGCATTTGACCTAATGGATCTTTCAGCTGGAGGGCAGCTGACTGCAGATCAACGAAGAAACCTTGGTTTGTGGCAAAAATGCTGCAGCATGCTGCGTCCAGCAAGATGCTCACGGGAGACGGTGTACATCTGAGCATCGTAAAGGAATACTCGTCACAGTCATCCCAGAAATTCAGGTAGAAGACTTGAGCTGATTGTGTTGAGGAGTTTGTCAGAGGACAGTGTTGCAAACAAAGAGGAGTGATGAATTTTAAATGTAATAAATTCCATCTCAGTCAAAAAGGAGGTCTGTTGAAAATGAGAGATTGCCCTTTGGGCTTCCACAATCATTGATCATAATGACATATAAAATACCTAGCTGGAATTGACAAACTAGATATAGTATATTAATGAGCTGGTCCAAACAATTGGCTTTGCCATACAAGCCTCCAGAGTAAAGGCTGTTTTTCTATGTGTTTATTATGATATTCTGGCCACTGAAAACTAGAGTGTGCTTGCGTTCTTTCCTATATGCACCCTAGTTCCCTGTATGCAAACTAGACGGCACTTTGGATTAAAGCAGGCTGGAATTCAGTTGTTTGTATAATCAAGTAACTTTTGAATGAAGAGCTTCTTTATATCTTTCATCTTTTGTAAGAAAGAAAACTGGAAATGGCTGGGAGTGAGGATTATTCTTGCAACTGAGACAGAAGGATGGGTGCACAAGGTCATTTGGTCCATGGACTTGTCCTGCAGATGCTTACAGTGAGCGAATGCCGACATGGCCAGTACCAATAACTGAATCTTCTAGATGGCTTTTGATGTGATAAGCTATAGCTTGTCCAATTGCAGTATGCTTGGGAACCATGGTTTGAAGAAGAACAGCTGCTGGTATGCTGATTACCTTTTTCTCCTTTTTTTTTTTTTTTTTTTCTTTAGACGCTTATTTCATGTTGCTTGTGAGGTTCCTGAATCGCAGGATCAATTCAGTATTGATGAATATTCTGGCTTCCTTCCTTGTCTATCCCTTCTGCAGAGCTTATAGCCATCAATCTCAGTGCTCCAGTCATGGGAGCAGTCCCACCATGTTTCAGTAACAGCAGCTAGATCGTAGTTAGCCTGGTGCACAATGGCTTCCAGTTCCTCCTGCTTGTTGCTCATGCTGCGTGCATAGGTGCACTTGAGCCGAGTCATTTGCCTGACTCCCAGCTCTAAAATCGTTCCCCCAGGCTCTTCTCTTGTGAGGTCTGTACTGTCCTCTTCCCCCGTCATAATTAGTTGATTGCACAGGAAGAAAAGCTTGATGTCTGTGCCAAGGGAGACGTACACCGCACTTGCGCTGCCTGAACGATGTGGAAACTGGAAATTGTGGGGTGTGCTGAAGCATGCCCTCTCAGGTCAGTCTAAGCATACATAGAGTAGACCTGTCTAGCAAAACAGGGAATAGACAGTTAAACCCATTCTGTTGGGAAATACTCTCTCCTTCTAAGTACCTTTAGAACGTGAGTTTCTTCAATTAATTACTCAACTCATTTGCTTTTCCTGAATGATCCTAAGTTCTTTTCTCAGGCGACATCTGCACTCTGCTCAGTCCAAGGAGAAATCCCTGCTCGCAGATGCAATGACACAGCATGGCTCACCACCTCATTTTTCATTGCTTACTGTTACGGTAGCTGCCATCCATGTCCACCTTGCGTATTCTCAGAGCTCTTCTGGAGTCCACGGGGCAGACTTATGGTTGAACTAAAGGGAATTTTTTTATAATGCTCTAGCTCCAGATGATTATCCATAGTATCATTGTATTAAAAAAAAAAAGGCGTTTTGAAATAGTGCGATATATCTTCTGTGCCTCAGAATGTGGCACGTGTGGCATGAGAGAGTTTTGAGGCCACGAGGACTGCCCAGACAGCATGAGAACTGTAAGAGCAGAGAGCTATAGGTGATGCAGCGCTATTGGTGCCACCCGCAGGAAGCGGCAGCTGGAACAAAATACGGCCAGAAGAGTGATCAGATTGCGTTTGGTAAGGAACTATTTCATTAGTTGTAGAACTTTGACAAAATGTATATTCAGGATGATGATCAGCATGCCAGGTGCTGGGACCATGCCGAAAGAGAAATGGTCTGAAAACGTCGGTGCAATTTGCAATATATCCCCTTCCACAAAGCCCTCAGATCCATGCTGCAACTGCATCCAAAGCAACGCAGAGCCCTGTGCTTGTTGTACCCGGACCTATCGGTGCCAGGAGTTGCCGCTGTGTTTGCAAGGACGTTGTGTCAGCAGTGTGTCGTCAGTGGGGTTGTTTGATGGCAATGAAACCGCTGAATGGTGTACCTCAAGACTCAGAAAGACGATGGTAGTGGTGACTGTGTGTCTGGGTATAGATAGCTTGATACAGATCGATAGGACTGCAGTGTGGATTGTACATAGGCCCTGCGCTGCGAGGTACGCTGTTGGGAAGCAATGTCCATCTGCCCGAGGGCAGGAAGGCCCTGCAGAGGGACGGCCTGAGGCCAGCCGTACGAGGCTGCACAGGAGCAAGCGCTGGGTCCTGCGCTGTGGTCATGACAACCGCATGGCAGCTTGTGCAGGATTGGGCTGAGGTAGAATTCCAACGGCCCGCTGATTCTAGAATGTTGGGTGCGGTGTTGGAATCTTCTGGTCCTGTGACATGGTCTTGCCTCCCCACCCTGTCGTCATGGCGGAGCAGCCTGGTGGCCCTTAGTGATGTCACAAGAGGCTGGAATGAGGGGAGGAGCAGTGCGTGCTGCGTCCCTTCATTGGAGCGCTTGAGCTCTGCGTGAGTAGCTCGCTTGTTGCCCTTGTGCAGCGACTCAGTGCCTTCGTTTTCAACCCTTGTGTCTTGTGCAGCATCTACAAGATGCTGAGACAGCGTGGGATGGACGGGTGGGCAGTGAGCTGTTGAAAACTGCTGTCTGGTGGAGCTCCTAGCAGCTCGTACTGCTTACTCTTGTCCATCAGACGTAACTTTCAGCCAGTACCTGCATTCCCAAGCGATCCACAAAGATGGCATTTGTCCCGTGGCTTTTCCCTTGTCATCTCTGCTGCATTGCGCAAGCTCACAGACCTGTTCCTTCTCTCTCCTCTACTCGCTCCCTTGGTGCAGCTTTCGCTCGTGGAAGCACAGAGCAAAGTGACAAGAAACAGCTGCGAGTTCAAGGAATTGTCTACCTTGTTCTGATCTCCTGCCAGGTACGTGCCACGCTTTGTCCCCCCACGTGGTTGACCAGCACTGTGTCGCACCATGTTTGGTAACACAGCCTCACCCAGCGTTGATGGGACACTGGTCCCGTGTGGGTTTTTTCCCTTCCCCTGCAGCTCCGCCCTCAGGAGGATGCTGTGTGTGGTGCTGTGACCAGCTGGTCTGAAAGAAAGCAATCCCTTAGGCAAAGAGTCCTACGCCCAGTTTGTGCCGAGCTGCACAGTGTGACCCAAGGTCACAAGCACGCACGCTTGGCCTGTGAGAGTGTGCGCGGCAGCTGTAGGGAGCACAGCAGAGATGCAAGCAGAGGAAATCCTTGATGTGCGGGGCTGCAACAGGTGCCAGTGGTGAGGCTGGTGGGAGCCGGGGCCGGGGAGCAGATGCACCTGCAGCAATGATTCCTCTCACTGCCCTGCTGCTGCGCTGTCAGAGCGCCCTGGGCGAATGCATCTGCTGCTTTGTGCCAGTCCCCATCTGCTAGCAGAGGGACAGCCGCTTGGTCAAATGCTGCCTAATGGGCTGTCCCATTTGAACGGAGTGAACAGAGTGGTTGCTTCTAGAGCACCCGCCTGTGCCAGAGGATAGCCAAGGGTAGTTCTGAAGAAGTCTCTCAATAGTGTGGTTTGTGAAGAGAGAAAATATGAGCGTGTTTCTCTTCATTCCAGCTTGTCATGCCTGCTGTGATGGGCATCGTGTGCAGCGAGATCAGCTGTGAGCCTGGCATGGCACGGATGGAGGTAGAGTGTGGAGCTCTGATTGGTCTTTGTTCCCTGATTTGAGCCAGCAGAGTGAGCTGCAGATGTGCTCTCCTGCTTTTCAAGAGAGCGAATCCTTGCGGCTCTATCGTTGTCACTGAAAAGCTGCCTTCAAGGCTTTCTTTCCTTGCTGCGGGCATGTTCTTAGCCTTGCCGTTCCTTCTTGTGTGCCCATGATAAGGACGGAGTGCACTTCCTGCAGCTTTCTCTGCTGACATGCTCCTCAACCTGAAATCCTCCTCGTTTGCCCTCAGCTCCTCACCATGGCCTGTGCTCTCTGTTTCAGGCTGAGAACAACAGGAAGCCCCTGCTGGTCCGTGAGGAGTCATCTCTTAATATCCCAGCTATTGCTGCTGCCCACGTTATTAAGAGATACGTTGCCCGGGCACCGGGTGAACTCTCCTTGGAGGTAAGCAGTTAAGGACGTTCCTTGTTGTCCTGTACAGAAGAGTATAACATGTGAAGCTATCAGGAATATTCTCAGACACCTTCCGAATGTTTGGTGAGGTGAAGCTCAGAAGATGCGGCTCCAGATTAGACTTGCACTGGGTTGGATGCAGGGAGGAGTTCAGTCATCTCTAAACTATGGCTCTATTTGGCATTGGAATCTTGTGATCCAAGAGCTACTGCCCAGTGTGGTAGCCTGGTCTCCGAGCAATGGCAGAGCAGTGTATGGAGTGTGCAGATCTGTGCAGGATCTGTTCCGCTGACTTATGCCTGCGGTTTAATTGGAGGTCTCCCTTTGGCAAAGAGCTGCTGCTTCTGAGAACCATTTCATACTGAACAGCTGAATTCTGTATGTTGTGTATTGGAGTGACTCTTCTACTTCCA